>NW_008622163.1:37392-37718 GCF_000691845.1 Merops nubicus
TATCCAGTCTAACCCTCCCCTGTCACAACTTGAGGCCATTACCTCATGTCATGGTTCTGAGCAGCTTTACCTAGTCAGAGATGTCCCTGCTTATTGCAGGAAGGTCAGACTAGATGACCTTTAGAGGTCCCTTCCAACCCATACATTCTATGATTCTATGATTTTTGTATTCCACTGGAGAATTAGACTCTTAAACAAGGCTTTTACTGTACTGATAGAACTTCTGACTATTCTCAGAAACAGGAAATATTAGAGGAAACAATATCAGGAAATAAACATATATTATATGTGTACATATAAATATATGGGGTGTGTATATATATATA
>NW_008622164.1:0-6480 GCF_000691845.1 Merops nubicus
GATCCCTTGCATGTACTGGAGTGGCTACTTTTACCTCACATAGCAACAAAAACTGTGTGGACTATCAATGACATGTTTGCGCAGCTCATCAGGAAAGGCCACAAGCGGCTGCAGACACCAAATGGCCAGGATCCACATGTAATTTACATGCCTGTGAACAAAGAAAACTTGTCATGGCTGTTGTCCGAGGACACCAACTTTAATCACCTGTGGATGGAAGTGGGTAGCCTCCCCTTATACACAAAACGCCACTGCAGCATAACTCCCATCAACAGAATGACTGTTTTTACGGATGCATCCAGCAGAACCAGCAAAGCTGCAGTAGTATGGTGTGAGGGTGACTCTGCCCAGTAGCATAAAAGGGTTCTGAGAGTGTAAAATGCTTCAGTGCAAATCCTGGAGTTAGCCGCTGTCCGTTATGCTTTTCAGTTGTTTTCCACGGATCCACTCAATATTGTAACTGATTCTGCATATGCTGTTACTGTAGTTGTTCACTTGGAATCTTTGTATTTGCGGTATGTTGATAACCCAGTTTTATTTGCAGATCTGCATGCCCTGTGGCTTTTGATTAACAACTGATGGCAAGACTTTTATGTGCTTCATGTTTGTTCTCATACAGGTTTACCTGGACCTATCATGGAAGGTAATATGTATGCTGATCTCACTGTCATGCCTGATGTAGTGCCTAATAAGTTTGCTCAGGCTAAGCTGCCTCATGACTTCAGAATGCACACTCTTTATGAAAGCAATTCCAGTTGACCTTGCAGGCTTGAGACATTCTGCTTTCCTGTCCCTCCTGCTGTGGAATTGCTCCTGCTCCTTTAGCAGAAGGTGTCAATCCCCGAGGCCTGACTGCCAATGCTATCTGGCAAACTGATGTTCCAGAATTTGGTTGCTTAAAGTATGTTCATGTAACTGTTGACACTTTCTCACATTTTTTGATGGCAACTGCCCATACAGGAGAAAAGGCTCATGATGTTACTCGACACTGGCTCACATGCTTCACTACTTTTGGCCTCCTGGACACTATAAAGACAGACAATGGCCCTGCTTATGCTTCTGAGTGGACTCTCGTCATTTCTTACAGCAATGGGGTATCTCCCACAGCACGGGTATCCCTAACTCTCCCACTGGTCAGGCGATTGTTGAATGTGCCCACAGAACACTGAAAACTATGCTTCAAAAACAAAAGAAGGGGGAGTTGGAATGCCCACATGATACATTAGCAAAAGCTCTGTATGTTCTCAATTTCCTGAATTGAGATGAAGCTGGCCAAACAGCATGTGGAAGGCAATATTCTTTTGATACAAGGGCTCATCCCAGGCCTCCGGTGATGGTAAAGGACCCGGTAACAGGGCAATGGGCAGGACCTTTAGACTTGTTAACGTGGGGAGCGGGTTATGCTTGTGTCTCCACAGGTCACCACGTAAAATGGGTTCCTTCACGGTGTGTGCGACCATTTGTTGCATCATCCTGACTGGTGAAGGTGCTGCGAGTGTCGTACTCCCTACACTGGACAACACAAATGTATGGATCACCCTTGCAAATGCTATGTGCACTGATACCATGTGCATCTATGACAACTCCTATAGATCCTTTTCACACGTGCCTGGTAGGAGTACCCATTGACAAAAAACGCTTTGGTAAGCTGTATAATGAAAGCATGCAGAAAAACTGCACGTCCCTACGTGTATTACAGCCTATGTGGTGGTGCCAGGATCCCTGTCAGAAGACCGCAGGACAGGACGAGACATGGTATAAAGATCTGAGAATGATGCATGATTTTCCAGCTTTACCCTCGCAGCTACAAGACCTATATACACTAGGGACTTTGCATGCACACTGATGGTACGAACAGTGTTAACTTTGATGTCTCTCCTAAAGGTATTTTCAGCAATGCTTCCCTGTGGTGTAATTGGACCTTGGAAAGTCGACTGACATCCGGCATCAGAGCTATTGCTCTCCCCTCAGACTTGTTCTTAATATGCGGGGAGAACATCTGGAAAGGTATACCAGGCAAAGCTGTTGGCAGACTGTGCACCATTGGTCAACTAACCTTGTTTCGTCCAAATCAGACTGCTTTAATTGTTGCAGCACAGCATCGGGCTAGGCATAGCACATGGGTTCTTGATGAGAAGTGCGATCCAATGGTAACTTTCTGGAACACTGCAGAATGCATCTCTGCCAGTTTAGCGCCATCAATTAGTACTGCTCACGCTTTGGCTTCTTTAAACAAGCTTGGCTGATGGCTTTCAAAGGCAGCTAATGCTACTAGTGCCACTCTTTCAGCTATGCTAATGCACGTTAAATCAGTGCAACATGCAACACTGAAAACAGGGTGGCCATTGATTTCTTGCTATTGGCTTAAGGCCATGGATGTGAAGATTTTGACAGCATGTGCTGCATGAACTTAAGCGATCATTCAGAGGCTATTTGCAAGAGTATTAGTAGTCTTAAGCAGCTCGTTAAGCAGTTACAGCAACACCACAAGGGTGATTGGTAGGGGGTGTCTTCATGGCTTGACAACTTCGGGTTTGGCACGTGGTTTAAGCAGTTAGCAATGTATGAAGTAGTTATCGTTGGTGTGTTCTTAATGAGTATGGTATGTATTCCATGTATTTTATCTTGTGCACAATAAATGATCAATAGGAGCCTTAATGAGATGGTGGCCCTACTGGCACAGACAGGTTTAGCTGTACAACACTTAAAGAAAGGGAAAGTGTAGCTGATAGGTACAGGTTTGTAAGGGAAGGCCTGGCAAAATCACAGCTCTGGCCAGTAACTGAGGCTAAGCAGAGAAGGGCTCTGGGAGAGCGACTCAGCTAGAATAGAGGAGGCGAGGCATGCTGTGTGTTTGCACCATGGTGTTTGGTGGTTGGTTAAAATGGGTTTGTTGTGCCCAAAAAGCATGTAAACTAAAGGTAGACTAATGGCATAAAAAGGCCGGGCTCTTTGTAAATAAAGTTCCTTCTTTGCATCTGCCTGGGGACTCCGTGCTGCTCCATGCCGCCCTTACCGACATACACAGGTATGCTTGACCTCAAAACCACACCCATCTCTACACCCCACTTGGAGCATGACCCAGGCCTTCATACATCCTCATCTTCCCTCACCATCGGTATAAAGAACATTTGGAAGGCTGCAAAGTCACACAGCATCAGCAGGCTCTTCCCACCCAACTGAACTTCATTAAAGCTTTGCTCCTTCTGTAATTTCAGGTGGAAACATCATAGAGCTGCATGTTCAGAGTTCATACCAATTTTGTGATTAAAGTTGTGACGTCTCTGATGCCAGTCCACATGGGTTTTGCTCATTAAATGAACCACACCAGATGCTGAAGCACAAACACACCTGTGATGTCAACTGGGTTTAAGAATTTGTACCAGAGGAAAACAGCTGAGCTGCTCTGCATGAATGTGCATTTATGAGAAGGAGCCATGTGTGACAACAGGACATAGCATCTCTAACCAGGCCATCTGGGCAAGTGCACACGTAGGAGAAGTCAAGAACACAAAGATTACACCCTCCTCTTCACACGTCCTTACACTTGGTCACAAAAATGATTGGAGGGCTGGAATCCCTCTGCTGTGAGGGCATACTCAGAGAGCTGGGGTTATTCAGCCTGGAGAAGACAAGGCTCCAGTGAGACCTTACTTTAGCCTTTCAGTACTTAAAGGGCACTTAGAAAGACAGACAGGGACAAAGTTTTTGCCAAGGCTTGTTGTGACAAGACAAGGGGTGATCATTTTAAACCAAATGAGGAGATATTGCTATTAGGTATAAGGAAGACTTTTTTTTTTTTTTAAATGAGGGTGCTGAAAAACGAGACCAGGTTGCCCACAGACCTAGTTGATGCCCCATCCCTTGAAACATTCCAGGTCAGGTTGGATGAGGCTCTGAGCAACCTGACCTAGTTCCAGGGGGATGGAAGTAGATGGAAGGGACCTTTAAAGCCCAACACAAATTACTCTATGATTCCCTAAAAAACACATCTACACCAAGAAAAACCATTTGTGTCCTTTCTCTGTCCATCCTTGCTGCCACCTGCTCACACTCTGCTTGAAAGCAGAAGGGAAGGAATGACAGCAGGCAGTGGTGCTTTGCTAGTCCAATACAGACAACAATCCATGGATCCAACATAGAAGTACCCTGATCAAACAGGAACATACGTACATGTCCCTCAAACTCTTCAGGTAGGAGCAACTTACCTGTAGCATCCCTGCTTGCTTCTGTAGAGAGGAAATATTTTCAGGACAAGAGAGCTGTTTCAAGGGGTCATTCTCCCTTAATATTATCAGCAATTTCGGGGGAAGCTGGCCAGAAAAATAATTCTTCACACTCTCCAAAAGCTTTCACATTACTGCACAGTGTTCCTTATGTGCTTCTGTCACAGTGCAAGGAGGTGGGACACCTGAGGGCAAATGATCTTCTCACAATGTCAAACTCAGCTTGGTATACTAAAAAAACCCACCACACACCCCAGCGGTCAACCACCCAATCCTGTGAGCCTTGACAGATGCCAACATTCAACCATCTACATTTATTTCACCGTTACCAACAAATTTCCATAGGAGATAAAAAATAAAAGATGGAGAGTATCTGGTAAGATGAAAGAAGAAAACCAAAGGGTCCCATTGCACTGCACAGCAATGCCAGGTTTGACATCATCTCAGATATGGAGAGACCTTCTTCCCCTCCCTACCAAGAGACATGGCCAGAGATACCACCAAGAAGACTGGCAGCATGGCCCAAATTTGGAAAAGATTTTGTTTGAGCAACAACATTCCAGATCAAACCCATGTGACTAGAGGCAAGTATGGCAGATGTCATCACATCTGGCAGGAATACCACAGAGATGGCAGTGCAAGGATATGCAGAACTTCTGGAGGCCCCGAGAGGATCCCGGGCATGTAGTGCTGTGTGTTGAGACTCTTCTCAAGGTTTTCTGCTGGCACTCTCTATTTTGTGCCATGGCAGAGCAGATCAGATAACTGGATGTTCTCCAGCTGTTCCTCAGTGACACAGTCCATGTTTCACACAGTATCTCCACTGCCCTTAGGCAACACTCTTCCTCACTCATGGACACTCTCCCAGTGACACATGCCCTGGCCCTACTCAGTCCCACTCAGAGCCATCACTGACACTGAGCATAGGGATGGATGCAAAGACACTCACTGTCTGCCAGGCTCTTCCCAGGAGCCTGAACTACACCCTAAACACTTGGTGCCTTTTCAGAAATTTCAGGTGGAGACTCTACAGTGCTGCACGTTGGAGTTCTGAAAGAATCTGAGATAAAAGCTGTGACTGCTCTGGTCCCAGTCCACACAGATTTCATTCTTCAAGAGAACCACAGCAAATGCTGAAGCACAAGTGCACTCACAGTGTCAAACGACCAGGAGAATTTAAACCATACAAAACCAGAGCTAGGCTGCTATGTAGGTTTTGGCCTGCAGACAACCAGACTAAGCCATGTGTAGTAAGACAGCATCTACATGAAGGAAATGAAAAAATGCGCACTAGTAAGGCAGACAGAAGCACAACAATTACACCTATGTCATCATATGCCCTTAAAATTCTGCCTCAAGACAACAAAGGAACCAGCATGACAACAGAAAAGGCTGTGGAAAGCTGCTAGAGATGCCCACCACTGCACAAGGACAGCAGGGTGAAGCACTGCCCTCCCACAACACCTTTCCCAAAAACAGAGGGAAAAGGTCCATCAGGCCATACTGAGCAGTCTGTGTGTCTTAAAACATTTCCCACATCAGGTGGCAGCAGCACAAGGGACTGTCTCTGCTTGAAAATACTCACAACCTCAAAGGACATTATGAGCATTTGAATACCAGGTTCTATTTCAACATCCAGAAGGCCTCCAACTTCAGACCCTTGAAGCCTGGAAAGGATTTTAGCCAGAAACACTCCATGATCATTCTTCCTCATGCTTTCCTCTGGGCATCCACAATTCCGCACTCTAAGAGATCTGTTCTCAAGACAAACACATCATCATTCCTGGTGTCTTATGACATGGCCCAGAGCCTTCCCTTACAAGGATTTCCAGTTCCTCCAGACATGTTTTCCCACAGCCCAAAGTCAAGCTTCACAGCAGAAAACAGCCAGGCCCTACTCAGGGCCACTGCCACATTCACAGCTCCAACATGCCACAGCTGCCTTCCCAACCCCAACGATCTACCCCACTTTTACAGAACTCACCCACTAATGACAGCACCAGCACTATACACAACACAAAGATGGCGTCACACGAATGGTGTCCAGGAAACTCTGCACCTGACCCTTCATGCCTTGCAATGCTTCAGCAATTTCAAATGAAAATCATACAGACCATAAACCAATACACTTAGTAGAAGTCATGTCAATATAACTCTAACAATGTCAAGACAAAGTAAAGAAGAAGTAGGAAGAAAAGAAAAGCAGGAAAGGGCAAGAAATGAGGGGCACTGACCGTGTCCAGCAGAACAGATG
>NW_008622165.1:0-4223 GCF_000691845.1 Merops nubicus
TTCCAACCTAAAGGATTCTATGATCTCCCCAAGTGTCCCCACTTGCACATGTGGTGCAGGGCCGGGGGTGCACGGGGAGGGGATCGCAGCAGGAGCTGGAGGCTCCCCGGCACAGCGTGGCCAGGAGCCCCCAGAGCACAGGAGATTGGCAGACCTGGGGCCTCTGGCACACGGCAAAAGGGACGAAACAGAGGAAAACAAGGTTTCTTCACTGCTGTCCTGCTGGTGATGCTGGGGGAGATGCTGCATTTTAAATCAAACCCGGATCAAAGCAGAGATGGCTCCTCTGCTGCTTGGGGATATATAAGGCTGTGTCTGAGCTCATAACATAAGGGCAGCTTTTACTACTTGGGGCCATCTCCTTGCTTTGCTATGCTTACCTGTGCTTGCAGAACAACCCTGTGTCTGCTCTGCTTCATATTACATCAGCTTGGAGGAGCTGGAGGGTGATCCCTGTGGCTTTCCCCCTGGGCAGGAGTGGTGGGCAGGCTCAGGCTGTGCCAGCTCTGAACTGGGAAGGTGTGCTGACTCCATAGGAGGGTTATTTTTGAGGTTTCCTTGGGCTTGAGGGCTATAAAGCAGTGGTTTTCTACCCCGCTTGTAGGCACCATGGCAGGTACCCCCTGCCAGCTGAGCCTACACCCCCAGGGCAAGTCCTCACTGGGGAGCTGTGTGGTTCAGCTGGCACGCTGGAGGGAAGGGAGGCCATCCAGAGGGAGCTGGACAGGCTGGAGGGGTGGGCACAAGCCAACCTTATGAGGTTCAACAAGGCCAAGTGCAAGGTTCTGCATCTGGGTCGAGGCAATCCCAGGCACCAATACAGGCTGGGCAGGGACTGGCTGGAGAGCAGCCCTGAGGAGAGGGACTTGGGGGTGCTGGTGGATGAGAAGCTCAACATGAGCCAGCAGTGTGCACTTGCAGCCCAGAAAGCCAGACCCTGGGCTGCATCAAGAGAAGTGTGGCCAGAAGGTCGAGGGAGGTGATTCTCCCCCTCCACATGGTGAGACTGTCACCTGCAGGCCAGATCCTGCTTGGTCCGGGAGCCCCTTCCCTGCCTGTATTCCCTTGCATGGGCCTGGATGGATGAAATGGACTTTGTAGCCAAAAATCCTTTAATCTCTAATGTACTTAAGAGTATTAGCCAGACTACAGGAGTCACATACAGAGTAATTGCACTCAGCAGAGGACACGCTCACAATTTCATGCTGGAAGGCAACATATTTTTCATTTTCTCTTGTCTCCCACTCATCTACACAGGAGTACATGGAAGTCATGATAAGGCTGCGTTAAAGATGCAAAGAAATGTCATAGCTGACATACAATGTGCTCTCCTGGTGATTAACCTGGGCAGCCTTGCAGGAGCTGCTTGGGGTGGAATCTGCTGAGCATGGCGTCCAGCACTGAGGCAGATTTTCAATTTTGATTTATTTCTGCTTTCTGAAGAAGCAGGGTGATGCTGGGCACTGCTCCTCAAGCAGGGGCCAAGCTGTGTGATGTCCCCTGCCTGTGTGGGCCTCTGGCTCTAGCCTCTACCCATCTCTGAGAAGCCATTGTGGTACTCTGCCATGGCCATTGGCACTGCCCCCAGGAACCTGCTGTGGCCCTGAGCAAACACAACCTGCTGCTGGCTGGGGCTGATTTAAAGCATCTCCCCGCAAGGCCTGATGATGGGAGAAGCCAGCCCCTCATCTTTATGGCATGGACGTGCAAACCCGCCTCATGCCTGGTGTTGCTCCTCTTTGCAGAGCCGATAACCGGTGGCAGAGAAGAGTTTATTGTCTGAGGAATACTTACGGAAATGAGCACAATGGCTTAAGAGGGACCACCTGGAGAAATCTCCAAAGAAAGCCTCATAAATTCCCTTTTCTTGGATTTATGGGGAGGTTTCTCTCAGATATTTATGGTTTCCCACGTGTGTTGTTGTGACTCCTTAGCACAGATTTGCATGGCGTGCTCCAGGAGCTGATGAGGCACTGGGAGAGGGGAGTGGTGATGGGACAGGGCTGTGTTCGTACCAGGACAGGAGCAGTGAATGGCTCCTTTTCCCTTGGTGAGTTCTCACTGTCTGTGGTGACTTGCCAACCGAGTGCCCGGAGAGGCTGGTGAACTGGGCTGAGTGCCTTTAGGTAGACCTGATGGATTTCAAGGGTCCTGATGCCTGAGGGCACTGGCTGGGAGGGATGCAGGCAGGGAAGGTTCATTTTCTTGCTCTTAGGGTTCAGCATCGTTAGGCTGCTTGGTGGGAGCCTGCTGGGTGCTGGGACACACCAGCCAGCTCCAAAGGCAGCACATGTGCTGGGTGCTGTGGCTGAGAGTGCAGCCAAGAGGGTCCATATCCACGAAGCTCTGGTGGTGTCCAGGACATTAACTGATACTAATTAAGTAGGATGTGGAAGTGTATGTTCTAAGACTCCATCGAACTCTAGTGCATGGCAAGGCCGTGACGTGGAGGGGCTGGGGTTTGTGGAGCAGTTTTGTGCCATAGGGCAACGTGCCCCTTCTGACTGATGTGGGACTGGTGCAACACTCTGTCAGCCTCTTAAAATGCCCACTGCTGTCAACAGCCAACCCCCTGAACCCCTCATCTCTCTCTCTGCTCCTCTGCAGGTTCCTTGCCTTGCCAGTGGGTCCTTGCAAGATTTCAGCTCTGGTAAGTGCAAGAGCATTTTCTCGTGGTGGAGAGTGTGGTGGTGCTGAAGGGTCGCATGTTGCTGGAGGGGCCGTGGGGGTGGGCACCATCGCTACTCCCTGGACAGGTGTAGGAGCCCCAGGAGCCAGCTCCCGGAGCCTCATCCCAGCACAAACAGCACAATTATTTCACCATCGTGGGGAAATGGGCTGAGACTGGTTTATTGCTGTCTTTCCACAATCCGCGAAGGGAAACTGTGTAGGCTTCTTTGAGCCTTCCTGGGTAAACTTTGATGGGTGGGAACTGGAAACTTTAATTGAGTAATTGTCGGGATAATTGCGATAAAAGCCAGGAGGGCTCTGTCACCACCACTGCAGCAGCTCTTGGGTGGGACTTGAGGGACCTTTGGAGAGATAAGAATGTGAAGTGATGGGTGGGAGGTGGGGGAAACCTCCCTGAGGACCTCTGCAGAGGAGCCAGACTCAGAGGAGCATTTAGGACCTGGAAGAAATGTGAAGGTCAGAGGTTGCAGTCCTGGCTGCAAGCTAGTGTTGGCAGCTCTGACCTTTCCAGCAATGGTCTCCTCTCAGGCCACCCACTCTGCTACCAGCCACCCTGCCTGCTTTCTCCTAAGGAGAAAAGAGAGTAGAAGCATAAAATTTCCCCTTTCTCAGGCTCAGGTCCCTGCGCCGCTCTGTGTTTGACATTTTTACACTTCCAAAGTCCCCATGGGTTTTCTAACCATACACTTAACCCAGCAGAAAGGGTCCTGCTTCTGTGCTGGGATAAATTAGCAGGACTGTCTCACAAACAGCGGGGCTGCCACGTATTGCGTCATCTTCGCCTTTGCCCACTTGACATGTTTTCTTTATAAAAACAGAGATTTATCAAAAAAGCAGCTTCTCTGTTTGATGCTACCCATCGGGTTGATAATTGAGTCCCACCAAAGGCGTTGACACTGGCCGTGCACCCAGGGATTTGTCGCTGTTGTCCCGGCTCACGTGGCCCCGTTGGTCTTGAGGCGTTTTCCTTAGCAGAAAATGGTTCACTATCTGGGGCTGAAAAATGGCAAAGGGAGGGGAGTTGTGATGGTCTCAGGGTTTTGGGTGCTGCTGGGGTGACCTTGCTGTGGGACAGAGCTGCTCTGGGGTGGCATCAGCTCACCCCAAAATTGCACAGAGACTGCTGACCCGTTGACGTTTTGCTTGTGACGTTGGCAGCCTCAGCTGGGAGCTGCTCAGGTCCCTTTCTGGGTGCCGCTCTCTCCCAGGAGCCAGAACAGGTGGGCTGGTGGGAGATGGGGGCTGCTGTGTGTCCTCTCCTGTCGTGTCTGCTCTGGGAGTCTGCTCAGCTGTGGTATCTGCTGTGCTCACACAATGGCTTGGGCCAGCGCTCCCCACGGAGGACAGGCACAGGCACAGCCCGCAGCTGGTACCTCATGCCGAAAGCCGGCTAACGCTCTGGATGGGCTGCCTGCCAGTCAGGGGAGCTGGGCAGGGGTGGTGCTGATGCTGCTGGTGGGGTGGATCTTGATCCGTCACGTTGGTGTTGTATGCCCTGTGGCAAGGGGAATGAAGAGAAAGGCTGCCAAAAT
>NW_008622165.1:4253-4462 GCF_000691845.1 Merops nubicus
GCCGGCCTGCCTCTGCACCTGGGAGAGCGGCACCACGTCGTGCAAGGATCAGCGCTGCGTTGGGCACAGCTCCAGCATGTGGAGAAGCTCCAGTCAATGGGTGGATGAACCGACCAGCTGATTTTTCCATGTCAGGGCCGTGTTACATCGGGAAGTGAACATACAGTTCTTCCTTCCCAGGCAATTCCTGCCGGAGCAGCTCTGTCCGC
>NW_008622165.1:4507-41031 GCF_000691845.1 Merops nubicus
GCTGCAGAGCGGGCACAGGCAAGATGGGACCTGCTGGTCCCCAGAAAAGAGGAGAAGGTGGGAAAATGCCTTGAGGAGGGGCAGCAGGGGGAGAAGTGGTGGCAGTGGTAGAATTGCCTCTCCTGAAGCGTGGTAATTGGCCAATGACTGCTTCTCCCCAATCCCCTTACAGCCCCCCTGTTGCACATCTCTCCTCAGATGTGGCCGCGTATGTTAGCCAAGAGAAAAGCCCTCTTTCCACATAGGGCTCTTCTCTCCCAGCTTCCTTAATTGGGAGCCAACATGGCAAACAGCCTCCCTGGGCTCAGCTCCTCGCTCTCCCTCCTTACCTCTTGCCTTTTGCCTCCATTCCTACCATACCCCAGGGCTCCCCACACGCCCCTGCAGCTTGCGCAGCCGTCACGTGCCTCTGATAAATGAGCTTCTTCTGCACCCTAAATTAATCACATTGTCATGCCGGCAGAGGATGAGGCAGCTGCACCGAGATGCCTGGATCTCTGGCTAATTCATCACAGGGGATGGATGCAGAGCAGCTCCGCAGCTCCCGCTGCATGGGGACATACTCTGGAGAGGTGGCCGGTGCTGGGGAGCTGGGAGGGCTGTGAGCAAACGCCTCAGGAGGACTTCTCCATCTTCTTGGAGCTCAGACATTGATTTTCAAACACGAGAGCCTGGCAGGAGGTTGCTCGCGTCCAGGAGGGCTGATGCTGCTGGTGACAGCCTGGCTCTTCTGAGCCACCTCGGACCTGGGAGCTGGTGGTCCTCATGCGCTGGAGGATGCTCAGGAACCCAGAGCAGGAGACAAAGGAGGAAAATGGACGTGAAGAAATTACGTCAGGACTTCTAAAGCCACGGAGTTTGCAAATGGTGTGTTCTGGCTGACATGTTCTGTTCACTTAATTACTACAGCATCAGAAGCAAAGCTCTCACCAGCCGCGTGCCCACAGCCTGCAATGGGTCAGGGGTGCTCAGCTGTGCCAGCCCCTTCTACCAGACAATTGGGATGGGAGCTGGTCATGGTGTTTGTTCCCGGTGTGATACAGGGGACATCTTTTGTGGATCCACATCATCCTGCTTGCTCCTCTCCATTTCAGCAGGGGTTTGGCTAGGCAGACTCTCTTTTCCTGGGTCCATCTCTAGGAAATACACAGGTTCCTCCAGAATATTCACTCTCTCTTGTCTCGTGGCAATTAATTACTGATTCCAGACCAGACTCAGCTCTGAAGTGCTTGTTAACTAATTGGATGCCTTCCAGCAAATCCCAGCAGTGCTTCCACGACGGGAAAGTCGCACGTTCCTTGTCTGTTCCCTGGTTGCTTTGTCCCCTCGCAGTCAATGGAAGCACAGTAGAAGAGGTCCACTGGGGCTGCTCTCTTGGAGCTCACAGGGGGCTGCTGACAACATAGCAGATCTTGCTTCGGGTTGCAAAATAATGGACAGCAAAGCAACGCACCATGGAGATGCCCTGTATGGTGACTGATGGTGTGCTTCAGTGGGCTCTGAGCTGGTGGAGGAGGCTGGAAACCTGGTCTGCTTTCTGGTTCCCGAGGGTTTCACAACACCTCTCTTTGCAGATGTTGTCAGATGTGCTTTTTTTTTTCCTTGTGGCCCAGCATAAATGCAGGGAAATTGTCGTGCTTTGTGGTCTGAAGGCTCTGCGTTGCCCATGTTCTGCTGTCACGGGGAGAAGCGGTCCCATATTTTTAGAGGAAAGAGGCTTTTATCGATAAAAATTGAGCTGCCAGTTCTCCCAGCAGCTTGCACATACAAAACAGTGAACTGCCTTTTGTTAAAACTTTAAATCTTAACTCCTAAGGCCATGGGTTCCCATACACTGCAGTAAGCTGGCTTTCTGACAAAGATGGCATTTTGGGGAAGGGGAAAGAGATCTCTTGACCTGTGACAGCCTTGTGGGGTCTCTGGCCAGCAGGCATGGGCAGCTGTGCAAGAGGGAATGGGGAGCTCAGTCTGAGCATCTCCGAGGCTCATCCTTAGACGTTGCAGCCTGCTGGGCTGTCCATGGGGCTTTCCTCCCTCCTGCTCTCCATACTTTAGAGCGGTTTTTGGGGCTGTGCTTGTGACTCCATTTCTGCTCTCTTGGGAGAGGCAGATGAGTGCATGGCTGTGTGTAGAGATGCGTCTGGCCTGGTGCTTGTCCTTATTTTGACTCCCCTGTGTATGATGTAGCCTTTGGTCAAAGCAGAGGAATAATAACTGCTCTTTCAGCTTGGCGATGTGCTCAGAGTGAGCTGCTGCTGTGGAGGAAAGAGCTTCCAGGGGTGACATTGGCGGCATTAGCGATGGGTGCTGGCGGTCAGTGTTGTTCAGCCTTGCCAAGGCCACCTACTTCACCAGGCTACCTTCTTCTATTTATATTCGCTTATTATTTTAAGTCAGGGCTACAGCCAAGGCTTTGCCAAAACACGAGAGAGACTGGCTCGTGCCCCCGGTTGAGTGGAGATGCCAGGGAGGAGCCGGGGAGCAGCTGAGACGTGATGTGGGGAGCCGGAGGCACGTGACGACGCCTGCGCAAGGAGCAATTCAGCAGCCTGGGAGACAACAGCTTGGTTGGCAAAGTGTGCATGGAGAGGGCGGCAGGCAGTGCTCCTCGGGAGTCTGACAGCAGGGAGCGGCCGTGCTGGATGACTCCAGAGATGCCGTTGGCTTGGGTGATCTGAGCTGAAAGCGTAAGGATCGGTGCCGGGTCTCCCCAGAGCGGCCAGGCCGCTGCTGGTGCCGGGTCAGGGCAGGACCCGCTGCTGGAGTCTGGGTAGGGCAGATGCTGTTGGCTCTGCGCAGCGTTTGCCGGCCCCTTGGCTGTGAGGGATGGCAGAGGGACACGGGGAACAGCGGAACGGGGTGTCTCTGGGAGCTTGTGGGGTGCTCCGGGGATGCTGAGCCACCTCAGCAGAGGGGAGTGCCTATCTGCCCACAGAAAAAGCTCTTCCAGTCTCCAGCTGCTGGCAGAGGTTGGGGAAAGCTGAGGGTAGCTATGATGTAGTGACCGCTGCAGGGGTGCCCAGGCCTTTTAGGACTCAGTGTTCAGTTTCTGAAAGGACCTGCTCTCTAGAAATTCAGATGATCTCTGCAGATCTGCAAGTACCAGCAGCAGGGGCAACACACAGGGACTTGTGGCAGGGCTGACACCAGTGAATTTGCTGTTTTTCATTTCCTAGGCACGAATAACTGTGCCACAAATTCTATTTGACTTAACTATCCATTAATGGCATGGTTTTCTGCTCCCTCAGTCTTTTATGGGTGCCAAGGAACTGGTAGGGTTTCCTTGGGTCCAGGCTGGCCCCATGATTTTCCCTGTTGGCACTGGGAGATGGTGCTGAGCTGTTCCCTGATGGGCTTTGCAAAACAGCTCCACAGCAGATTCATGGCATCTCCTGTCCCTCTGTCTCTTGTGGGTTCCATGTGGATGCCTTGGATTTTAGTGCCATCTTGCATTTTCCTCTGGCCAGTCACAGATGACAGTTTTTCAGCCTTATACCCAGTGATGCAAACCGCCTGCACCCAGGTTTTGGAGAGGGCTGTGCTTGCTGAACCCACCCAGGCTCCTCTGAGCTCTGCCTTTAGGGGTTCAGCAAGGTTTTTGTTTCCTCAAGCAGAGCTGCAAATGCCAGCCTCCCTCCCCTGGAGTGGGGGTCAGTCCTGGTACGCTCCGAAGCCAGCTTGAGGGAGCTGGAATAACTTGATATGACTCTGCAGAGCCTGATTTCTAGTCCCTGTAATTAAACACCCAGCTGTTGAGATCTTTTATGTGTATTCAGATTGAAACTTGGCAGGCTTTTGGTAGCAGAGGGCTGGGTTCAGTGACCAGGAAGATCTGTCATGCTTTTAAAGCAAACTCCATTGTAGCCTGTCCAGGCTGGGCAGGGATCTGAACGTGTCAGGAATGCTTCTATGAGCCAAGCTGGCGAGATCAGGTGGGGAATTTTGTTATTGTTGGTGCCCACGGGCAGGGATGAGTGGGGGCTTCCTTAGGGGTGGAGTCTCTAGAAGCCAAAAGGAGTTCCCAGAGGCCCCCAAGGCCACGCGTTTGGCTGTGGTCTCAGAGAGAGAAGAGGGTTCAGCCACTGCAGATCTTCCAGGCAGTGCCTGAGCTGAACCTAAACACAAGGACCTCATCCTGGTGGAGATGGCAGGAGAAGATGGTTGCTCCTCTGAACCAAAGCCCTAAACTCCAGATTTGTCCATCGCTGGCGATAACGCACCGAGAAGTAAATGTCATGGACAAAATTTATGGGAGGGGTGCTTCACTAGCCTCCTTTTTAAGGTTATACTAAAAACTAAACCACGTTTTTCCCCAAGGGGGAGCGTCAGGCTGTCACCATAAAAAATGTCCCCGCTCCTGTGTCTGGGAGCAGCATGTGTGCGCGTGCACACAGCGTGCCAGGGATCAAAACGCAGGGCAGCACCAAAGGCGCTGCTCACGTGGCACTTGAGCTGGGGAAAATAATTATTTTTATACATATATTTTTATAGGGCAATTTCCTGGCTGCATAAAAAAACCCCAACCAGAGAGTTACACAAGCTCAGAACCAAGTTACCAGTATAAAAACCTGGCATGTGACTTATTTATGCATAAACTTGTGGGGAATGCGGGCAGGTGCACTTGGCCTGACCTCCTGCTTAGGTGGGACAAGAAAGCCCTGAGTGGTGGCCAGCTGGTGGGGCAGCAGAGGGAGGGGATGTGGCTGGGAGAGCCACCGTGCCACGCCACAGCACCAACCCCGATGCTTCCAAGAGTCCTCTTTATACCGGGGACGGGGAGCTCGGGGAAGGCAGATGCCCTGGTTGAGGGAGGGTGATGCTGCCTATCTCGTAGCCTGCGAATGGAGACCTACAAACAGCTTCCCCACGGTGTCACAGCCCCGTCCTCTGCGCAGGCAGGGAGAGAACCCAATTTTGGAAGCCTCCTTCCCAGCTCTCATGATCCAGGACCAGGAGAGGTATTTTTATTTGGTCTTACAAGTAGGTCTTGAGACATCTCTAAGTGGGTGCTTCATAGCCTGCATGCAGATAAAACCCACCTGTGTGCCACAGAAAATCCTTCATAGCAGCAAGCCTGAGGCTTCTCTCTGCCCTGTGCTCTCCTTTTGCTGCATGTCCCTGCCCAGCTCTCCTGGGAACACCTGGGTATGAAGGCTGACCCGTGCCCAGCACAGTTTACTTGCAGAAGATGCTTCTAGACTTCCCATGGTGGTTCCCAGATGGATGGTGATATAATAAAGCAGGGAATTTGTTTTCACAGCAGGGAGTGGGGGGAAAACACTTTGTGGAGAGATACAATCACCAGTGCTCCAAGGTCATAGTCTGGCCACTTTACATACAAAAAGAACCAAGCAAGCAGAACCTGAGGACTTGAATGAATTTAAACAAACCTAGATATCTACCTCAAGAAATTTTCATAGCCTAAACCTCTGAACTTTAGGAACTAGTATGCATGCTTAATGAACTTATACATAGTAACTTCTCCTCCCAGGGGAGGCATAAAATGAAGGTAATGAGACATATGATGTATGATGAGAAGGGGGGTACATGTTGAGGGGCGTATGTAGTAGGCGTACCAGGAAGTCTGTACACTCTGAGTACCTCAGCCAATGGGGAAAGGAGGAGGGAAATTGTCAGCCAGGAAATTAGGATAAGAATGGGGCTGTGTCCCCCAGCCAAACTGAGAGACCCCACTGGGATATGCCTGTGGACTCTCCCTTTATTTGAATAAAGTATATTTTACAGGAGTCCTCTGTCTCCTGTTGGAACATCGACCTCTGGCAACAGCATTTTCCACACAATGGGGTTTTCTTTCTGGAGGAGAAGCAAGGAACAGAGAAGTAAAAATACAATTTATTTTTTTTTTTCCTAAATACAGCATTTCAAGAGAAACGTCCGACTGCTGCAAAGGGCTTGTGTCGCACTGCTTGGCTGAGGAGTTCATCTCCAGCCTGGGGAGGTGAGGGCATGTGGAAAATGTGAGAAGAGCTGTGGGATGTTTAGTTGGATTGGAGCCAAATGTTGGCTTTTTAGTCACCTGGAACATGCCACACAGTGTTGGACCAAAGTAGAAAAGCGCGTTTGATTATTTTTTTCTGAATATTTTAATTCTGCCACCAAGAAAACCTGAAATTCCCATGGAAATTGCATTTCCTGTTTGGAAACAGGTTGTTAACAGGCAGATCAGCACTACAGAAGGTTGCTTTTCCAGGGGCTAATACCTGAAGGTTGACTGATTTCAATATCTACCAAGATGCATCTTCTGATTCAGCTTTTTCCCCCGCATCATCAGGGCTTTTGTGCTTTTCCTTTCTCCCATGTGGATCCTCCAAAGCCTCCCAAGAGCTGGGCTCCTGCTGCAGCCTGAGCTGAGGAAGGCCTCTCCTCTCTATCCACCTGCCTACTTTCATGAAACTTCCAGGAATTTAATACATTTGAGATTTCCAGCTGTCACTCACACACTGTTGAATTTGACTGCAGAGTCAGAGAGCAATTAGGGGAGGCAGACAACGCGTGGAGCATGTGATTGCACAACCCTTCTTTTCCTAAGGAAACCATGCTTCAAAAAAATGAAAAAAAAAACGCTCTGAAAATCCTGCTTTTCAAACGTTTTGCCTTGTTCTACCCGCAGGTGGCTGCTGGGTGAGGCAGGCAGGGAGCCTGGGCTTGCTGGGGCGATGACACCCAGCAATGGGTGCTGCTGTGGGCAGGATGGGTGCTCTTGGCTCCATGGGGTGCTGAGCGCTTGGCGTGCTGACTTTGGTTCTTCTGTTGTGACATGGCACAAGCACATGCAATTTCAGGGCAGAGCTATTCTTTATAAGCAAAGGAGATTTTAATTAAAAGCACTAATTGGTAGCTGTCTATTAGACTGCACGTTAAGGTGAGATATTAGCAAAACAGCAGAACATCCATTAAAATACCTGTTAAAATACTGAATGCTGCTGCCTTGAAAGGGACTTGGGCTGGTTGCTGAAGGTGCTGCCTTCAGCCCCAGGTCAGCGTCCTACTCCAGGATGCCTTGGTGGGCCAGGACGTCTCGGCTCAAGCAGCCAGCAGCAGGTTTGGAGGTGCTGCGTGATAGCTTTGGGTAGCCTGCGTGCCCCATCTCGCTGTTTGCAAGGGGAACATCAATGTCAGGGGCAAAGGGTAAGCAGGGACGTGCCATGGGAGCTGCTGAGCCCGGCCCTACGTGGGGGGAAGTGTCAAAGATGCTGCTGGAGGTGTGTGGTGCTGCCTCGTGCAGCAGGCAGGAGAAGGACGGCTGCCGATGCAGCTTCTGGCCGACTCGCTGCCCTCCAGGGTTCCGCTCAGCTCTGAGATGCTCGGAGACACCTGGAGCCACACGGCTGCCTGCATGTGCCTGCTTTTATTCCCCTTCCCGGCTCCTTTCTCTCCCCGCTGGCGGGCAGCCCAGAGCCAGGCCTTTTGTGCTTTTTCTTTTTTGTCTTTTTCAACAAGAATAAATCTTTTATCTGGTGACTGTGAGACCGTGCTGGAAACAAAGCCCTACAAATCTTGTGGGTTTTTTATAGCCACCTCCATCTCCCAGGTTGCCTGTTGACAGCTTGCGCTGTGCCCGGAGTTGGCACTGGAGCTTAACCGTGCCAGGCCCGTGCTGGAGGTGGGGATGGGGACATGGGAGCCCTGCTACCCCCACGGTCCGATGCTGTCTCTGCTCACCTCGCAGAGGGTGTAGTGGGAAAGGGGGAGGGATGAGGTAGACGTACGACAAGGAAAATCAGCTCTTTTTGCTTAATTATGACTGACTGTGACAGCCCGTATCTTTAGTTTGAAAAGTATCTGTGAGGTGCAGGCTGCTTCTCTCAAACGGGATAATTATGTTAATTAAAATGCTTTCTTTATAGCAGTTCTGATTAATAAAAACAGTTCCAGTGCTCCCTTTAAACGCGCTAACCTTCTGTTGTGCAGGAAAAGTGGCTTTTCTCAGCAATTTATGGCTTCCAAAGCAGATCAGAGTGGGACAGCCTGCTGCTTCCACGTGGAACCGCTTCCTAGCCGGGGGCGAGCTCAGCAGCCCACCGCCGCAGCCCCGCTCCCGGGAACAGACGGGGGAGAGCACTCGGGCAGCAGCAACATGTGCCCGTGTGGGTGGGAGGGAGGCGGCGGGGAGCTCGGCGGCGGTGCCAGGGAGTAAAAATACCGCTTATTTCTCTAATTGCTGTTTATTTCCTCTGCAAAGTATTGGGATAATTAACAAGCTCCCAATTAAGAAAAAGTTGCGTGTAGGGGAAAAACGTGGAGGTATGGGTGCCGAGGGAGCTGGGCTTCTGCCAGAGCGTGGCAGGGGGTGGGGGTCCCCTGTGCTGACCGCTTGTGGGACCAGGCCTTTCAGGGACTCCAGTGTTCTGGAGAATGTGGCAGTTCCCGAGGTCTCCTTGCTAGAGACCTTTACCAAGGTGATGGTTGTGCTTCTAGAGGTTTTAAAGGTTAGGAGCTTGCGTGACTGTTGAAGTTGGCTTGTTGATGTTTTCGTCTCTTGGTTGTTTTATTGGTTCTTGAAGGGGTTTATTTCTTCCATGTGGAGGTTCAAAATCCCTGAGCATAGTCTGATGTGAGTGGCTGAGCATCTACCACCCTCCTGTGATGTAGTGGCAAGCCAGGATGGCTCAGCATCTCTGAAGGTAGCTCTGAAAATACTGTAAAACAGGCAGTTGGGTGCATCACTTGTTGCTCGTAAGGAGGGTTAGGATTGCCACGTGCTTGTCCCCAAATGCCAGTCCCCAGCCAGGCACATTTCCACTGTGGCAAGGAGGTTTTGTGTCTTCCCCTCCTTCCCTGTTTCTTCCTCCACACCTTTCCCCTGGCTTGCTGTCCCTGCTAGCAGATAGTGCCTTACGTTGGGCCAGTTGCTGGAGCAACGTGGGAAACAGTTCTTAGCTCCCACTTAGAATTCCTGAGCCCAGCAAGGGGCTCTTACGCATTGGCAGTGATTTGCATCAGTTCGCTTCCCTCCCTCCATGTCCAGGATAGGGCCAGCACCTCCAGCAGCCCATCCCCAGGCTCAGGCACCACTTCCCAGTCCTCTCCTTCAGCTGGTGCTTTGGGAGTGGTGGTACCATCCTGCTGTCCTGGCCAGAGGGGCTCCAAGGAGTTTGCGGCTGTTGTGCCTTGCTCTTGTAGAAAAGGAGGACAGTGAGTGCTTGTCTGTGGTGCTGTGAAATACTGCATGTGAAAAGCCCCCTTGGCCAAGGCGATGATGGCATTAGTCTGTCATCTAGCTGTGACCCTTGATGTAGTGCAGGATGGCTGGGTGACTTCACTGGGTTCGCTCGACCCAGTTGAACTGCTGGCAGGTGTGGGCAGAGAGGCTGCCCGAAAGCTCTGTACCCACCACCCTGTGCCGCATGCATCTGGAAGCAGTGTGCAGCAGGATCTCCATACCCTAAACCCCTCCAAATGGCTGCTGCTGGCCGTGCACCACTGCACACGCACCATGAACCCCCCAGTTTCGAAACCTTCCCTGAGCATCCAGCAAATCTTGGCTGAGCTGGCCACCCAGGCTGGGGAGGCTCTGCCAGCCCCAGGACTGATGGACTTTGAGCCTCTGCTTGTCTCCTGTTGTCACCGCTTCTGTCCTCTCCATCCATCCTGTCCTTCCCAGCCTCGCTTCCCATCTAGTGCCACGTTTGAAGCCTCTGGGGAAAGACTGGTGGGGAGGAAGGGGAAGGTTTATACCCTCTTTGGTATAAACCCAAGAGGCTTCAGGGCATCGTATCTAGGCCAGGGGGGAGGCGAGGGGCAGTGGGAGCAAGGCTCCTACATGCGTGCCATGAGGCAATGCATTTGCACCTCATAGAGCTGGGCCAGCGAGCCAGCCATACACTGAAGCCACCCAGAGCTTTTCCCCCGAGCCTGGGGGGCCACAGCCCCCCCAGCACAGCTCCAGCCCCCAGCGCAGCCCTTCCTCTGCCTCCCAGGCTCCGCTCCTCACTGCCCCGTTTACCTCAGCTATATTTACATGTCTATTTTATGATTTCAATTTTTAATGCTTCTGCTCTTTGAAGATGCTTAATGCTTTGGAGTGGAACATTTTCTTCTGAGTCCTGAGTGCCAGTTGAGGACAGACCAATAAATCAACTAATAACTGGAACCTCATTTTCTGCTCCCGTGGCTGTGAGTTAACCCTCCTTGTGCTGCCCAGGCTCTGATGGTGCTTCCCCACCTCCCTGGGCAGGAATTTGTTGCTGTGCCTGGGGTGGCCAGGCAGGCAGGCATATGCAACCATAGCAAGCATTTACTTACTGCTTGTGCTGGCTTGGAACATCCCTTGGCTGCATGGTGTCAGGCCTTGGGGCTTCCCGTGCCGGGCTGGATCTCAAGTGATGGTTTCCAGCTGCCATTGTTTTTCCCATCATCTCATGTCCCATTGCTGGATAGTCAGCAGAGCTGAAGATTAACAAGGCTGCCTGCAGAGAAGGGGAGAGCATGGTGGATGGGTCTGGCAGGTGACCCAGTGAAACCTGGGCTGTTCCCAAGCCCTCTGCAACTCCTCATGCTGGAGCAGCCAAGTGACAGCTTCAGGGCTTTGTGATGCCGCAAAATCCAGGACCTCTAACTGCGCTTTACAGGAATGACATCCAGGCAAAGTCTCTGCCCTGCTGCTTGCACAGCTGCTCTGGAGCCAGGCAGCTTGTGGCAGGACTGGAGGGATCCCTCAGGAGGGCATCCTGTCTTCCAGTCACAGGTGAACCTTGCAGGAGAACGTGCTCTGCGCTATGGGTCTAACAGAAAGTGGCAGATTTTAGGTAAATCTTCTTTCCAGCTCTTCACCCTAGCCCAGAAAGGCTGAGGACTTTCCACACTACTGCCTTCCTGTGTCCAGCTCTACTTGCTGTTCTCATTGCTATCAATACCATCTAAGCCTTTAGTATAATGCCACGGTGATGCTATTCCCCCCCGCCCCCCCGGTTTGTTTTTTTAAACAGGCTTCTCTTTGGTGCTGTGGTTTTACTCCCAGGGGCTGGAGCCCAGTACATCTGCATGGCTCTCTGCAGGGGCTGGGGCTCTGCAGCTGCTTGGTGGCAGCAGGGGACTGGGCTCAGCCAGGGTTTGGGTCCCACTTTTGCTGTCAGAAATGATTTGGCCCCTGGGAGCCCTCCCAGTGTTTGGCTTGGAGCAGCCTGTCCACCAGCCAGCTCATTTTTGGCAAGCCAGGAGTGCCCAGGGTTGGTTGGCAGAGCTGCTCCGGCACTTGGCTGATGGCTCAGGCTGCCCATTGCCATCTCCATTGTTCCCAGCGAGCACTGGGGAGAGGATGGAGAAGGGCACAGGGCTCTTCTCCTTCCAGCCTTGTGCTCTACTGCGCTCCAATGGTCCACGTTGTGTTTATCCATAATTATAATGGGGTGAGACAGTTACAGTTTTTGAACTCATACACAAATGCTTAATAACCCAGGGGAGCATTTTCCTGCTCGTTAACTGGCACAGGCAGGAGCTGCTCTGCCCCTTCCCTTGGCCCAGTGCAAGCCCAGCGTGGGGAGGCATCTCAAGGCTTCAGCCTGGTCCCCTGTCTGCTGGAGACCTGATGCTGGAAGGACACCACCTCCATTCCCAGATCTGGAAATGGTGGCAGAGGGTATCAGGGATAAAACTTTGCACTGGAAAATGCATTTTTTATCAGGCTGCGTTACCAGAATCGGCGTGCAGCCGTGAAGCCAACTTTCAGGTGGGAGAGCATTGAAACAAGTTGTTCTGTCTTCCGTCTGTTGACAGCATCCAGGAAATTCAAATGTATCTCTTTGATTTGACGTGTTTTGACTTTTTTGTTTTAATTTAATAACCAGGTTATATTTAACATTTTATTACAGCTCGTGTTTGAGAAATTAAATACTTTTCCCCCTTACTGCAGCAAAATGCCTGAATGTTTCCCAGCCAAATGTGAGTGCTTGGATTTTTCCTGGGTCCTGTTCTGCAGGTGATTTTGATTCATTGAGTTCAATGCAAAACAAATTTTTTTAATTTAGGAACCTCGGATAGTGCAGTTGCTGACAAATTTGCAGCGTTTTGGTTATGTGCACACTGCAAGGGGGCATCTGAACCCTGGAGCAGGTTTGGGGATCTGGGGAAACAGAGTTTGTCCTACTTTGGTGTTTGGAGATGCTGCTGTGATAGTGTAGAGGAAGAGTTACAGTTCTGTCCTGACTGGGTGAGGGACGGAGATGTCCATGGAGGACCGTGTCCTGTGCTGGTGTGTTGTGTCGCTGGGGAGGGTGCCTGGGGGGTGGTAGGTTGCACTCCACGGCATCCCTCTTCCCTGCTGTTGGCCGCTTGCTCGTGTGTGTGTGTGTCTGTGCGTGGGGGCAGGGATAAAGCCTCTTTCCAGGCAATTTTTTTAAAGAACAAACGACAGCTTGTTTGCTGCTGGGATCGCAGGGCTGCCTGGCAGAGGCTCCATACCAGAACTTCATCTGGAAGATGCCACCAGCAAGTAGCCAAACACATTTGTACGGTATCAGTCGACAGCACATCACAGCCTCCAACTCTATCGGGGGAGAAAAATCACCTCGCTGATATATGTGTCTCAACACCAATTATCCAAGCCTCATTTGCTCTAGACTCACAAGACCATGTCCCACGACATCTATTAATTGCATTAAAAATCTCTCATTATCCTAAATCTCCAGGACACAGAACTGGAGTTGCTCAGGCCCGGGTTTTGGGGAGGGCAGGCGCGTGGTGGAGGGGGGCTTGCCAGGCTGGGCACGCACAGCCACCCTGCTAGCAGGGCCCGAGCCCTTTCGGGTTGGCAAAGCCTCTTCCCCCCATCACTTCATGGTTGAGTTGGACTTTTTTGGTGGGCGATGCATCGGGCAGGATGTGGCCGTTGGGGTCAGGGTGGCTTGGCGGTGCTGTCCGCACGCCGCTCGCCTCCGCTTTGCCAAATACTTATTGTTCCTGCTTTGAACTTCTGCAGAGTGAGGTTTGCCAAGGCTCCAACATGAGTCATTAATTAATTCCTGGAGGGCTGGTTTTTTTTTCGCATGTGTGTTGTTTTGCTTTGATAATTGAAAACAGGGAGAGGGAGACACTGTAGGTGTGGGAGAGCAGAGGTACGTTCAGGGCTGTTTCACTGTCCCTGGTCAGGAGGGTGCCATGGGAGCCCTGCTTGCACTGGCTCCTTGAGCTGGGCTGTAATTGCTGCCAGGCGCTGCCAGCCTGACCCAGACCCCTGCCCTCAGCCTCTGCCTTCCTCTTGCCTGCTGGGCTCCGTGGGAGAAAACGTAGGGGTGCCTCTGGCTATGAGCATCCCTCTCGCTTTGTCATCCTCCTTCTGCACCCTGGGGCATCGCAGGGTCTCCTCCGGTGCCTGTGGTGCCTGGAGTGCCCTTTGCCAAGTGCCTTGCTTGAGGCAGGAGCCCCAGTGTTGAGCAATGGTGGGGAAGTGCTTTGCTTCCTTCCCCGAGGGGGTCTCAGGTGGTGCTGGTGGAGGTAGAAAGCTCAGCAGGGCACCAAGAAAAGGCTTGGAAAAGGCAAGTAAAAAGCACAGAAAGGTCTCATTAAAAGAGAAAAATACATTTTCATTTGTTGGAGCAGCCCTGGGATTGTGAGGAGTGGAATAAGATCTTGACTGGAGGCTGGAAACCCAACGTCTCCTCATGCACCACGTGCTCCATCCCTCAGCCATTCCAGTGGCTCCTTGCCATACTCACTCCAGTGTTTCAGTGCCTCATTGGACCAGGAATCCTCAAGTAGGTCGATTTACTGGTGCAGTAGGTCGGGGGACCAGCCTCTGCCACGGCCTCAGAGGGAGGGCAGGAGCAGCAAGCCCTGTCCCCATGCCCCAGAGCCCAGGGACAGCATGAGCAGGCCGGGTTTGCAGTAAGGCCCCGAGCCTCCGGGAGCTCATGCCATTTCCATTCTCTTGGTGGTTTAATAACTTGTTCCTTATTGACATTTTTATTCCGAACACAGGGAAAATGCCAGCACGGTAATTGCAGTACATGTAAAGCAGGGCACTGGGCCATATCCTCCTGATCATCTCCTTCCCCCTTCTCCAGCTCGTGAGGCCTAGGTGGAAATGAGCGGTGGCTTGGCTGGAGTGTGGGCTGCAGGGACCCACGTGTGCCGTGGAGCTGCCACCAATAGCACAGGTGGGACGTGAGCACCACCAGCTCCTCTGCAGGGACCCACAGGGCAGCGGCAGGGCTGGGGATAGCACTGGGTCTAATTGCTCTGCTAACAGCCAGACCTACTGCCTCCAGAAACACTTACATCTGCAGATATCTTGCGGTCTCTAACACCATCAGAAATCCCTCTTGCTCTCATGTTTACCAGCATGCAATCGCAGCCCCTTGATGTCTGCCTAACAGGCTTCCATCTCCTGCTTCCCTGCAAAGAGTGACAGAGCTGTAACTATCTGGAAAGAGGCTAACAAGCAGCAAAAACCCACTGGGATCCAGGGGAAAACTGGTGTCCTGCAGGATGGAAATAAAACCCCGAAATACTCTTCCCTCCCTCCACCCCAAAAGACAAACAGAAAATGTAGGAAATGTATAATTTTGCAGAGCCACAGTACCCACCTTTTTTTCATGTAACAAGCCAGGGAATGTTGCCGCATGAGCTGAGCAGAAGCTGTAATGTTGTAAAATGGTGGTGCTGGGGAGCCATCTGCTCGGTGACTGGAGTCTGGAGCATGGGCTTGCTGCTGTGGCGCCTAGTGCGGGTGCGTGTGCGTGCACACGTGCCTGGGATGCACACTGGGCACACCGACCACACAGTGCCTGGCACCCCGGGGCCCTTGGGCCACTCCTGGACACGCGAGAGTGTGTGCTGTGACTTGCAGGTGGGGCTGGCCCACGCAGCTCTGTCCGTGCCCTGACAAGACCTCCCTGGCTCAGCATGGCTCCTGGTCATTCTGTCCTGACGTGTTTCTCTTCCTGCCTTCATCAACCAGGTGAGGCTCTGAGCACTACTAGTGCTCACTGTCACCTTCTGGGCTGTGGCTGGGAACGCGGAGCACCGTGGTTCTCCTGAATTGCACTGTCAGTCATGGTGAGCCGGGGACGCCATCCGTGGCGCTGGCACCGGCATAGGGCTGCGGGCTCTGGGAGAGCTGGGGCCTCTGGGAGAGCTGCTTTCCCGGTGTTCGGAGCAGGGTGTTTGTCTGGGTGGGCTGCACTTCACCAGGGCTCCCTGTTTAGCTCAGAGGGACCTCGGGGCCTCGTTGGGTTACGTTGGGATGGGCTGTGGAGGGTGGCTATGGAGGGCAGGCACAATGGGAGCATCTCCTCCGTTTGTTCCCGGCAACTCCCTGCTCTGGTTTTCCAAGCAGAGTGACAGAAAAGCAAAGATGAAGGAAACAAACGAGCAGAGCCATAACCTCAGGTGCTCTCGGGATGGCTTTGCATGAGTGTATGGCGACAGGGGGATTTCACTGGCACGGGCACAGCCCCAGCCTGGGCGTGCCACAGGGCTCAGTGAAGGCCCGTCATGGATTTACATCCGATGAGAGCGGAGTGCATCCCAGGCTCCTCCTGCTAAAGCCTCACATGGGCTTCTCTAGTTAAGCGGGGGATTATATGTGTATGAATGGTCGGCGTTGAACTCCTAAACTCTCAGAATCAGACTCTGCCCTGCAGAATGGCAGCACCGCTCCTGCTGAGGTCAGGGAGATTTGTGGCTGCTTGTAAGGGAGCCAAATCTGTCTTTTCTTCTCTCACTGAAGGTCGTGGCCACGATGCCCTCAGCATCTGGCTAATGCCCTTTGCCGACTGGCAGAGCCACGTAGTGCCTGCCTGGGCCATGCCGAGCCCCGTGCTGGTGTCCCATCTCCCAGCGTGGCAGCAGCGGGGACACAGGCACCCCTCAGAGCCCAGCCTGTGAGCCTCAGCCGCTGTGAATTTGGTCTGCAGCGTTGCGTGCCTTCTGTTTGATGGCAGGAACAGTGAAATCACACCCAGGGGACAGAAGGGATACCCAAATTATGATATTGTCCTTTGGAATTATTTCACAGTCAATGTAGCTTTTCTGTCCTCTGGGTGATATTTTACCCAGATGTTGCTCAAAGGATCACTGCCTTGTATGAATTTGTCTCTGTGGATGCACAGAATAATTGCAGAGGAATTTGGGTGCCTGCATTTGCTTGATTTTAGCATTCGTGGGTCTGGCCTTGAGCTCGGTGCAGTGCGACTGGTTTGGATGTGTGACCTGTACACATCTCCCAGGAGAGCTGTAGCCCCAGTAGAGCATGTCCGGATCATGACGTGGATTTTGTTGGCTCATTTCTCTTTTGCAGGCCCAGCAGGTTTGTCCCATGGCCTGGGATTGCTCAGTCCAGACCAGGCAGGAGCAAGTGGCCTTGTGTGGGCAGCCAGAACCAAACCTCAGCTGTATTGTAGGTTATTTTTTCCAACTTGTCCCATTTTCTGTAGAATTATGAACGTTGGGCTGGAGTTATCTGAGAGTAAAGATGGAGAGAGGAACTGAGAAAGATGAGAAATCTACACCCTCTTCACTTGCCCCGTAGACACCCATCTGCATTTGAAATGTCTTTCAATATCTGGCTATTAGGGCCAGGTAAAGCTAATTGTGTGAGTAATTCTGTTGACTTTAGTTACTCCTGTAAATATTGACAGGATCAGCCCCTCTGTTACTCAGTAAAAACCACTTCCCAGCAGAAAATATAAACAAGCCATTCTTCATATCATAACACTTTAAAATAAAAATATCAATAAGGAGCTAAGTCAAAACTGCATTTTAGATTCAACAGATTATTCAGCAGAAAATGCGAAAACAATGAAGCTCCTCCAAGGATGATAATAAGCACACACAGACGTATTGCCTTTTCAGATCACAAAATCTCAATACCCGAGATCGGTGGAAAACTAAGTAGAAAATGCTTTTTATAGGATTCAAATTCCAATTAAATTAGAGCAGATTATTCAACAAGAAAGCCTACAAAATGAAGTCTCGGTTTATGTATTGGAAAGCAAAATGCAAATATGTTGCTTTCCGGCTCACAGGTTTTCAAACCAAAAGACAAACTTACTTTAAGCAAAAATGATTTCATTCAAATTCTGGAGGAATCGACTCAAGTAACTGATCCTCAACTGAATTATTCAGCTTTTTTATCAACAGACTTATTTCTTCCCTCTTTATTCTTAATTTGCCTATTCATAAATCCCACTGCTTTGTCAGTCATAAGAAATACTTTCCAGTAGCATTGACAAAGCAAAAATCAGCAGGGAAGGGAACTGGCGCATAAACGCTTCCCTGCAAAATACTTCCTTGCAACGTAAGACATTTCTCTCTTCCTGGAGCTTCGATGCCAGCAGCAATCAATGGATCAGCTCAGCAAACCCTCGCCGCAGGGCCTCCGCCTGGCCTTCGGGGCTTTGGGGACTGGCCCGGAGGAGCCCTGCAGTGGCTGGGTTGGGGTCTCTGGAAGCTGGGCGAGGGGTGTCCTAGTGCCACTGCTCCACCCACGGCCCCCGCCGGCATCCCCAGGGGAGCAGCTTTGCTGTTAGGCACTGCTTTGGGCTGGAAGGCTCCACGGGGCAGGGGCTTTTTGGTAGACAGCTCTCTTACTGCGTTGCCTTTGCTGTTCAACAGCCGTGTCTTCTACCCAGGCTGCAATTGCCTGGCTTTGACTTCGATCGTTATGTGAGCTTGTGTGGGTCATGGGTGTTTCTAGGGGAAACACCGGTGATCATAAATCTTTCCTTTTGATCTACAAACATCAATCTTTGCTGAGCTAAAGAAGACTCAAAGGTTAGTGTAAGAGTTTGAGTCAGAGGGGATAGAACTAGATGAAAATCTCAGTTCTGTACTTTTATTAGGAACTGGGAAATGTTTTCAGAGGGCGATTAAATGTATCTTTACATACAGAACTTACAAAGAAGAGAGGGATTTGCTCAACTGACACACCAGAGGAATCATAGGACCTTAGAAACAATTTGTAAAACCTCATTAAACAGGAGAAGCTTCTGTGAATCTGTCCAGCTCCCCTGAAGAACCTGGAACCTTCCATCTCGTGCCATCCTGCAGCTATTTGCTGGTGTGGCTGCAGAGACGTAGATGGTCGGAAGGCACCACGGGCTGCTGAGCCATGTCCCGGGACCCCAGAGCTGACATTCAGGAGAGTCAATGCAGTCAGGGTCCCTCCTCATAATCCCCTCTGATTGTCCCAGCTTCTCCAGGCACTGGGCTCGCCATGAGGCTCGTGTTGGTGGAAGGAATGGAAAAGGCAGTGGTTGCCTTGGGGTCGGAGGGAGGACTTTGGGGGCGAGATGTCAGCTCTGGAAACATTACTTTGTGTCTCTGCTGCGAAGTGTCTTCTCGTCCTTATCTCCTCCTTTGCAGAAGAGAAAGCAGTGATGCTGTTGCCATTTCCCCCTCTCCGGAAAGCAGTCGGGAGAGGACACAGAAGGGCTGTGGGGACCAGAGGTAGCTGCCAGGGAAGTACTAATGGAGGGTGACAGCTTGGAGCTGGCACTCTGCTGCAGCACGCTATGGCCAGGGCACGCTGTGCTGGTGGCTCGTGGGGACGTGCCACCCAGCCCTGTCCAGCCCTGCTGCAGACGCCCCATGTGCTGTGCATTTTTGCCTCCTGGGATGTGAGAGGAACGCCACAGATTTTGGCAGCAGCCTGGAGAGCAGCTGGGTTTTCTGGCACCCAGGGAGCTCCTGAAGGTGGCTTACATGTTGGGGAGACACTTGTATATGTTGGTGCTGAGGAAGGAATGTCCCTCCACCTTTCTTCTCCCTCATTTCTTGTGTGAGGCTGAGGGTTCCCCACCCTTTGGTGTTCCAGCTGTGAGTGAAACTCCTTGTGCAAGGACCTGGGGGAGAAGGGCTCTCATCACTCTCCTTCCAGATTTTAATGGCCAGCTGATATGTGGAGGTAGGCAGCAGAATGAAACCTCAGCCTCTGTTCCCTTCCCCGGGTGATCTGTGCTTTGTGCCCGCGAGGGGAGAGCCTCCATGTGTGCCACAGAGCAGAGGGGCCAGGATTCCCCCTGGATGTGCCTCAGAGATGCTTTATCAGCCCCTCAGTGACTGACTGAGCTGGTGGCTTTCGGGTCCTGCTTTGGACACCACAGGGGCACAACTCAACCTCTGCTGGAAGGAAGGGGCAAAACACAGGGCAGGGGCTGCCCTTGCTCTGGCGGAGCTGGGGAGGGAGAGGCAGAGAGGGAGGGAAAAGGAAAGAGAGGGGATGTGACAGGAGGGGGACACGGGGTGGTAGATGGCTGTGCCCTCCATCTCGTTTCCCAGTAGGGTGTCTCGAGCAGCCCACGGCATTCCCTCCTTGCCGGGGGTGATGGGCTCTCTGCTCTACCAGGAGGGAGTGAGAAAGCAGTGTCAAATACATGTTTGAAATGTCAACAGAAGGGCCCTGTGAGATTGACTGCAGAATCGTGAAATATTTAATTCTTTCTCTCCTTATGAAGAGAGACGTTATTCTGGATGAAAGATTCATGCAGGGGGAGGAGGACAAGGGAGGAGGGGAGGGAGAAGGGGAAGAAGCGTGTGGGGAGAGGGAGGGACCGGCTGGCTCCCTCTCTCACCGCCACCCCTAACAGGGTGCCTGTTTGATCTGCCTGCCTATTACTCATCGCTGGGAATATTGGATGCTGCTTCATTATCTCAGCCTCGTTTATTTCTATCAGCATCTTTTCCCTCTCAGCTGCCTTTATATTTGCACAGATGTCTCTTGCAAAGCATGTGCCCACCTGCACGCCAGCCCCCAAGCCCCAGACAGCCCCGGCACAGGGTGCCAGGAGGTGGGGACGCTGGTGGCAGCATGGGACCTTGGTGGAACAGCCACGAGGGAGCCATCCACAACAAATATTGAATCCTTTTTCCAGGCCTGCAGGTTTTATCCTGTCTGAGGGAGAAGTGTTGCTTTTCCACGTGGGGTACCAAGGTCTGGTGCTGCAGGTCCTCCCCCTCTATTCTGCCCCAGTGAGGCCACCTCTGGAGAACTGTGTCCAGTTCTGGACTCCCCAGTTCAAGAGAGACAAAGAACTACTGGAGAGAGACCAGCAGAGGCTCCAAAGATGCTGAGGGGACTGGAGCATCTCTGGAACAATGAAAAGTTGAGAGACCTGGGGCTCTTTAGCATGGACGAGAGAAGACTGAGAAGGGACCTGATCTATGCTCATCCACAGCTAAAGGGTGAGGCTTAAGAGGCTGGGGCCAGACTCTTTTCAGTGATGGCCAGTGACAGGACAAGGGGCAATGGGCACAAACTGGAAACCAGGAGGTTCTACCTCACCATCAGGCTAAAATTCTTTACTGTGAATGTGACAGAGTGCTGGCACGGGCTGCTCAGAGAGGTTGTCTCCTTCTCTGGAAAGATTCTGAAGTCACCTGGATGTGATACTGGGCACCCTGCTCTGGTGGACTCTGATAGAGCAGGGGGGTTGGACAAGATGATCTCCAGAGGTCCCTGCCAACCCCCCCATGCTGGGATGCTGTGATCTCGGGAGATGCAGGTGCATCTAACCAGGCTTAGTGGGCCAGGGAAGGTGAGGAAATCATCCCTTTCATCTGCCTGCTCAGCACTGGCATTTCCTCTGCATCCAAAGGCTCGCTGCCTGTCCACCTGTTTGGGGCTTGTTGAAGAGGGAGCCCATGAACATCTGGGCTCCAGAGGAACCCCTTCCTCTTGGCAGCTTGCTCCAGGGCTGTAACCTGCATCCTGCCCCACGCTGTGCCACCAGCTCATGACGGTGATGGCTGTCCCAGTGGGTGTTCCTCGCTCAGGCTCCGTGGCAGAGGCTGGCACTGGAGGGGGAAGAGGGATGGATCTCTGCAGATGTGCTCACTTGGAGCCTCCTGAGCAGCAGAGCTTAGCAGAGGTCGCTGGCATCTGTTGTCATGTCAATACCAGCGATAATCCATCTGAGGTCATGTTAGTGAGGCCAGGACCGGCTGAGGAAGCATCTCCCCACCCCTGGAGTTCTTGAGATAGAAAAGAAATGAGTTCCCACCAGCAACAGGAGAAGAGATGTAAAGTTCCAATAGCAGTAAAAGGGAAAAAAAAAAAACCTTTTGATTCCACTGAATAGCATTTTAAAAAAATAACTTCAAAACATTTTCGTAGTTGCTTTTCATTTCTAGTTCTGTTTGCAAAACTATAAATTACCTTAGATTTATTAACCTAAAAATTTATTTTCTTTCATTTTGAATGTGTCAAATATGTGACATTTTGACCTTCTGAACCTTTTTCCCAGAATTTTTGTGAAATGGGTAATTTTTCACAATTGATCCTTTTTTTGGAAGGCTTTGAATTTCAACAAACTGGTATTTGCTGATGAACATGTGTTCGGTTCTCCAATACCCATACCAGTGCTATCCAGGCGGTGGCTGTGATTTCAGGTTTCCCAAGTAAGGTTTGGTAAGTGATTCAGAGAGGCTTTCACATCCCACGTGGGGATTCATCTCAGGAGGGTGTGGCTTGCTTCTCAGCCTGGAGCTTACAGGTGCCCAAGGATGGGGCTTTCCTCTCTCCAGAAATAAGACGTGCGCCTTCGTTACACAAGTAAATGTTCAAACAAAAAGTTCAGATGGGAACAAAGCCATGGAGCCAAGTTGGGGGTCTGAAGCCCAGGGCTGTGCCCTGTGTGGGTGACAGCCACAGTGCAGCAGTGCACAGTCGCATCCCCTCAGGAGTTTGCAGGATTTGCCTCCAAATTCCTACCTCCAGCTCTGCCAGGTTTTCCAAGGACTTCAGCTCCAGTTCCATGCATCCTGGCATCTATACATTGGAAAGATGATTCCACTGCCCCACTGGGGAGTTCTGGGCTATGAAGCAGAGGCATGGACAGATAAACCTTGGGAAAATTAAAGCAAACAAACAAAAAAGCCCCTACTCAAACATCTTTCGAAATTCGCAGGAGGTTCAACTGATGTGCTGAGGGAAAATTCAGGTTTATTAGGGAACCTGGGGTTCAGTCTTTCCCCCAAGCCAGCAATCCTCACAGAGGATGGTGGAGTAATGCAAAGAGCATCCGCCCCTGCCATCACTAGCGCACTCGTCCGAGTCCTTCAGCATTGCCAAGTGGTGGGTGAGCCTCCACACATCTAAAGGCTGATTTTTCAATCAGATGAGCACTTAAGCCTCCCAGAGTTCAGCCACTTGTCTCTCCACTGCCACTCCTGCCTCTTCAGCGTGAACAAGTGGGCTGGAGATCCCAAGAGAACAAGCTTTGCTATGAAGTTGCTAGTGCCTGGGGCTTGCAGGTTGGGGGTGGCACAAAAATAGCCACTCTTCCAGCTTGGCTCCTTGTTTTTCACCCACAGTGGTGTCTCAGCCACCATCAGTTTCTTCTAAATACGGAGAAATGCTCCAGGCCCTCAGCAGCAGTGCTGGGGAGCTGCCACTAAACGCATGGGAATAATAACCCACCCAGAGTAGCACGGAAGAAGGCACTGCAGTCACACAGGAGCTGGCAGCATCCGACTCTCTGCCTCTTCCTTTCTCTCTCCTCTTTCCTCCTTCCCCGACTTTTATTCTCCCTTCTCCACAGAACCAAAACATTTTGGAGACTCGGCACTCTGTACTAGCCTATTATTCACAGAACCTCCTATCTTGCTGCTTCAGGATGCTGCCTGGATCCGACCAATTACCAGCTCCCTTGATGTATAACACCATAAAACCCTTAACCTCATTATAGAAAATTTCTTTTGAATGGCCTTTAAAAACCATCTCATTACACAGGAAGAACTGTAATTACCTTTAACAAGACAGAGATATTGTGCAAGCGAGTGCGTTCGGGCTGTCAAAACAGCAGCGGTGGGCGTTCATCTCCAGCCAGTCTCACCACAAGGGCAAACACTTTGTAGTTCCCTCCCCTGCCCCGCTCTTCATCCTGGCCCTCCTCCTGCCTCTCGTTCCTCCCTTCTCCACACCTTCCCTGGGCAAACAGAACTCCTCACTAAGCCTTTTCTCTGCTCCCTCCAGCTCTGGCCTCTGTTGACCCAAAGGGCAGGGGTCCATCCCTGTGGCCCAGCAGGATCTGGCTCTTCGCTGCCACATTGCAGCTCACCCTTGGAGGGGGATTGCAGGGGTTAAGTTGTTTTCCTTTCTGCATGTGTGTGACTCAAAAGAAGATATTTTTTCCAAACAAAAATTTTTCCATCCCATCTGTCACTAATGTCAATGCACTCCGTTGCCCAGATCCATTTTTTTAAAAAACAAAAAAAACCCCAAAAAACCTAAAAATCTAACATTATTTTAGAAAAATCTGAGTACATGTTGCCAGAGCTGTGATATTTTCCATTTCTCAGGAAGGAGCTGTTGCAGTTTTTAACCCTTGGTGTTCACCCCAAGGGGCTCCACCACCCTCACCTCACAGGGTGGCTCTGCCCCTTCCTCTCTGCTCTCTCATGAGGTGTTTCTGGCTATTGCTTCTTTATTTCTGTCCTTTATTTTTTTTCCACCTCTGGGTTTTTTTTTAGGTGTGTTTTCATCTTGACAAAGGAGAAGCTCCTCCAGTGCCATTTATCCACTTCCAACGTGACCACCTTTGGCAGAGCTCGCTCTGGCATTGCACGTTGATAGAGGAAGAGCATTTACCGAAGTATTCCCCCTCGTTTTGAACATTTATGAGCAAATAAAAGGGCAAGGGCCAGATCAGGTGGGCAGCCAGGTCCCCTGTGCCATTGTCCCCTCTGAGGAGTGTGAGACAGTGGCTGGCAGGACCCTGGTGGAACTGGCCCCAGCCTGCATCCCTGCTGTCCCCAGCGTTGCTGCTGGTACTGGGAAGTGGCACCAAAGCCAGCAAAGGGACTAGGGAATCTGCCCCCACACCTCAGAGCTGTCTGGAGCCCCTGGGCAGGGGTGGCTCTCCCCCAGGGGTGCACAGCCCCTGACCTTGGCTGGCTGTGCTGCCAAAAAGGTTTTTTTTTCTGCCCTGTGGAGGAGGAGAGGGGATCAACTAATTGCTCCAGCTAGTTGCTTACAGGCCTTAATTGCCCTGAGCAGCCCCACCTGGAGCCCCCATCTGACTCTCACCAACCACTCTTCCAGGAGCCATATTTAAGCTCTGGGCTGGGCCCTTTCCCTCTTCTTTTGAACTTCAGCATGGGTGGACGTGCCTCCTTTTGCTCTAGCCTGGGCTGCCCGTGGTTCCCCTGGAGCTGGATTGTTGCTGTTGGTAGAGCTCGCTGCAGCACCTGCCGCTGCATGCTGTGTTTGGGGCTACGGGTACGCTCTGCTCATGCCTTGTCTTCTCCAAAAGAGTAACCAGCCTTTGCTACACCCTTGTGCTCTAGGGGATGCGTTTCTGAAGCTGTATGGTGAGTTTTGACTTCACAGTAGAGCAATGATAGCTGAGCTTGGGAAAGGTGCTGGCTTTCCTACTGCCTTCTGGCAGCAGCTCTCTGGTTGAGGTTCCCAATGTGTACTTTTGGAGTTGGGCTTTCTCCATGTATTGTGCTGGTGACTCTTGGAGTATTGAGGACCAGCATGGAAAGCCAGGCAGGTTTTATGTGGTCCTGCTCAGGATCTGCAGGATCTCCTGGGGCTAGAGCCTGTGTCTGGGAGGAAGGATAGCTCCTGGGGCTCACCCTTACCTCCCTCCTCCCCAGAGCATGCAGCTGGCATGCCAGTTGTTTAGGGAGAGGGTGTTGTGCTTTTATTTCATGTCAGGTGGCTGGGCTGTGGCTGATGGAAAGGCAGAGTGTGTGTGCAGCTCCTGCCCAGCAGCAGGCTGTGTTTGCCTGCCTGGCAGCTGCTAGCAGGGCTGATTTCTCCTCTGCCACAAGTCCCTTTTGTGGCTACGTCCTCTTGCAGCAATAGTGGGCTTGGTTGGGAGCGGGTGTGCTGTGGTGCAGGTCCCTGCCAGCCCAGAGACACCCTGGCAGGAGCTTTGTTGCGGGAGGGTTCCTGGGAAGCAGACCCTGGTCTGCAGCCTGCGCTGTTCAAGGAGTGTTCCTGTCCCACTCTGACTGCCCTCCCGAGAGCGATTGGGCTCAGCCCCCATGCCTCTCACCTTTTCAGGGGGGTGCGGTGGCATTGGCTGCCTGAGCTGCTCTCGATTCTGCTTGCTGGCTAAAAAGCCTGTGGGGATCGAGGGGAAATGGGCAGCCAATAAAAATACAGAATATTGAAAAGGTCAGAGCTGTTCGGTGTGACATAACTTGCAAAACTTCTTGGGCATTCCAGCTCTCACTGCCAGCCCCTGGTTGGGTACCTGGGTGCAGGGGCTGTGGCTGGCTTGGGTGGGCTGGAGAGTTCAGCTTCTGATGCTGTACCATGGCTGCACCTCTGCAAGCTGTGCTGGAGAAATTCTCCTCCAGAAGGAGTCCTCAAGAAATGGGCTTTGTTTTCCCTCTGTGGGGGGAGAGGTGCCTCTGTGGTTGGGGTGTCCACCGACTCTGGCAGGTTTCTGCCATGATACCAAGAGCAAGGAGCTGGGTAGAAAAGTACCTGGTTGGGGTTGTTTCAGTGTTGTGCTCTGGATTTGTGCCCCGGGTGTCACAGCAGTGGCAGGCAGCGAGCATAGAACTCCTGGAGACTGCTTGCCCCTGTGCTGGGTCCTGCTGGGTGTATTTAAAGCCAGATGTGAAGCTGGCTTTCCTGTGCCCCTCTGGCAGCTCCCCTCCAAGGAGGGAGCTGAGCCTCTCCTGCTTGCCAGTAAGGGCAAAGCTCTCCTGCAAAGCTGTGCTGATTTAGCAAACCTGGCCTTCCAGGGGGCAGAGGGGAAACTGGCAGCCAGAAGTTCTCAGACTGACTCCACTTCTCCAGCACTAGCACAGGGGGGCAGTCCCCCCTTTCTGCCTGATCCCTTCTAGTTCTCCACCTCTGTCCCAACACATCTGTTGGCTTGTCCTCTGCCCAGGGCCACCGGCTGGTGGGGACCTCACCTCTCCATACAAGGTACATTGGATGGCCCTTTGGTGCCAGAGTGAAGCCCAGTGATCTTGCCATATGCCTGGCTAGGGAAGCATGCTGCTGGCCTGCCAGGTGCTGTGAGCAGAGGGAGAGAAAGGTCTTTTAAAAGTCATTTATTTCATCCCACAAAAATCCTTGTGACAATTTAGCACTGAAGGCTCCATATCAGTCCTATGCCACGGTGGCAGCTGTTCGAAGATATCAAATGGCACTTTGTGCAGGTCCCTTTCTTGTGGGTGAGAGGCATTTGGAAATGACAACTCATTGAGCTTAGGAGTGAAAATTTTCAGGTGCTGGAAGCAAAAACAAAGGAGTGGGAGAAAATTGTGAGTTGGTGCCAGGCTGCCAGCAGCCCCCGGCACTGGCACAGCAGTGGGTCTCACCCTGGATGCTGCATTCCTTGTCTGGATGCTGGTTTCTCTGCAGACTGGATGCCCAAGGGCTGGGCTGTGCCCAGGTTTGTGGCACAGGGGACTGTTTCACGCCTCCATGCGTTGTCTGGGTTATCCTGGCAACTCTCCACAGCCATGGGGCTCCTGCATGCCCGGCTCTGGCTGCTGTGGAAATCTGCCCAGGCTGGTGTACAGCCCTTGGCTTTGCTATTTCCAGCCTTCGTATGGTGTCCTGGGGACAGTCTTCTGTGTGACAGGGAGTTCAGTAAATATGTAATGTGTTGGTTTAGTGCTTTATTGCTTTTATGCAGCACTAATGTAATGCTATTTGGAGAGCTCTGGCATGCCTATTAGCAGCTGGAGTGGAGCAAAGGAAGGATGTTCTTCCTCTCCAAGCCCGTTATCTTCCCCTCTTGGTGCTCTCAGCCACGAGAGAGCGGTCTAAAGGAGACAACTTGTCTCTGTTAGCACTCAGTGAGAAACAGTCAATGGGATCGTTAGAAGTGATTATGGATTGGCCTTGTTTTTAAAAGGGATCTAAGATATTTGGCCAAAGTCCCATTGGAACATATTCAACTCTGGCAAAAACCTTCTGCTAAACAACTTGTTTCTAGAGTTCCTACCAGAATCATGCTCTTGGGTTTCAGGTGACCGCCTTGAGAAGTTGCAGGTGCTCATAAAGGCTTTATCCAGTCTAGGAGATGTCACCAGCACCCTGCCCTGGCTATGTGTCAGAGCCCCCCAGCAGCTTGGGGAGGGCTGTTGGGCCTCAAGTGTGTGTTGGAAACACCTTCCTCCATGGGATTTCCCCGATTCAGGGTAGGACTTTAGCCCATATTCTTAACTGCACCTAAATGTGCTGCTTCTAGTCTGTTCCTGGGCAGGGTGTTGCCCTCAGAGCAGAGCCTTGTGCTTCTGTCTCACGCCACCAAATTGAGGGTTTTGAGCTTGTGTGCCTGGGTGCTCTCAGGAGGCTGTTAAGCTGCTGTTACTTGGCATTGGCTCTTCAGCACCTTGCTGGTTTGGGCTCCTGGCAGTTCTAATTGTAAACCCTAATTTCAGTTTAGGGGGCACTCCTTCAGTCTGAGTTCCTAGAATGGGTAAGTGACACAGATTAATATTACACAGAAAAAGTCAAGCTTCTAGTGCAAGGTCAGTAGATCATGACATGGTCACTTTTGAAAACGCATCTTATTAGCAGTTCATATTTTGGCGCTTTCCACGTATTCCCATGAGCCCCCTCCCCGTTGCCCTGGGGAGCTGCTGTGCATGTGTCTGCTGATGGCACCAGAAGTCCTGTGAAATAACATCACCTGAGCTGCATGCCGCTTTGTGGCTCTTGTCTTGTGGGGGATAAATACCCTGATGGAGAGAGATGAAGGTGCTGTGGGTCACTGTGGTGCAGGGACTGGGAGCTGTTAGCAGCTGTAATGACAGGGACTTTTTACTGAGCTAGTTCAGCCACCTGAACTGAAGCAGGCACCTTGCTGTTGATGTTGTGTGGTGCTGTTGTGGCCCTTGTTTGACAGCTTGAAGTGGCTTCCTTGAGGACAGGGCTCAAGATAAGGGCTATTTTGACTCTGGGCTGGTGTCTCCTGTAACCCTTGTGCTTTGCCCACGTGCAGCAGGTGGTGCCAGGTTGATTTGTCATTTGGCTCTTTGGCAGTGAGTTCAGAGCTGAGTTTTGCAGCCAGCCATAATCGTATCTCTTCAGGGCACGCACACGCATGCGCACACCTCTCCCTTCTCATGTCTCGCTCTGCTTTCTTCTCCTTGGGAGGAAGCTAATCTCCTCCACAGCCCTCACCCATCGGAGCAAATTAGAGCAGCTCTGGGCTGTGGAGGAGTTGCCAGGATCAGAGGTTTGGATTGTAGCTGCAGGGGCGGATTCCTCTTTTTCGGTAAGACCGGCTGTGAAAGGTGCCGTGTGGTTATTCCACGTCAGTGGAGTGTGCTGGAGAAGATGCACTTTCCCCTGGTCCCCAGAGCCAACAGGGGCAGTGCCGAGTTTTGCTCAAATGGAAGATTCTTGTGTATGCTTCTGTAAGCAATAAAGTGACTCAGGTTGCCCACTCAGTCTTCTCTTTCCACAGACTGTTCCTGAAGTCCCTCCGGATGTGTCTGAAACATCCTAAATAAGGCCTGTGTGTGCTGTGCTCCAAAGTGGAGGCTGTATTGAGCTGCTCAGAAGAAAATAGGCCATTGCTTTTCTCACGCAGGCAGGCATTTAAAGAGCCTGTGCGGGAGGAGTGTGGGCATGTGGCTAAATCAGAAGTGAGGAGCCGTCCCCTCCTTTGGCACCTCACCTGCCTCGCGTGAAATGGAGATGCTGTGAAGCCAGGCTGCAGGCTGGCTGGCTTTTTTTTTTTTTTTGGTGGCTTGCTTGGTAACACTGGGTTTGTGCAGTGCTCCTATCATCCAACAGAAATCACTAGGGAGAAGCAGCACACTTTTGGCTTTGCCTGTCTGGCTAGGATTTCTGAAATAGCTCAGTGTTTTACCTCTGCTCCCAGAAAAGTCAATGGCAGATCTTGCTTGCCAGAAGTGGGACTGGGTAATTGACCTCACAGGAATCACTGCTTTGCTCCTCTGCTCATTTCTCCAGCCAGATGCACAGACAAAGCATCTATCTTTGTCTGCCAACCTGAGGTGCTGTCTCTTCACTAATTAAATGAGGGCTATCACCTCTTTATATTTGTGTCAGCTGATTTCAAATTAAAAAGGGACCTCCAGGACCAAGAAGAACCTTAGCCTCCCTTTGGGGATCATCTTCGTTTTTATTGAAGGTGTTTTTTTTTTTTTTTTTTTGCGGACTGATAATTCCATCTGAAGGTCTTCTGTGATACTGTGGTAACCCTTGGATGCTATTCAAGTGCATCCTGGCCCCCGGCGTGTGCTCATTGCCTCCTAATTGCTCTAAATAAGTTGGGAATGATGAAATTAAAGTGCCATTGATATCAGGCAGCCCTGGCACACTGCAGTTACAGGCATGTGAGGGAGGTGGACAGATGGGGAGATGTTAGGATAATAGGTATTAAATGCAGATTTTACCCTGTTTGCGATTCCCATCTAAGCACAGATCAACTTCTGAGTACAGCAAGTTTGGCAACTTCCATGCTGGTGACCCAGCTGAGCATTTGGCATGGGTTGGCTACGTCCGGGACATAAAACTGAATGACCTCTGTCAGTTCTCTGGAGATTCCCAAATATTGTACTCTCTGGAGCAAGGATGTGCCAAGTAGCTCTGAGCCCACACAGTGTCCCCAGTCTGTAAGTCTTCAGTTGCTGGTCCCTGGGGCAATGTGGTCAAGCTGAAGCAAGTAGGTGCAGGCTGGTGGGGCTGTGCTGGTTCATCACATGGGCAGTCCTTGTCCTCACGGTCCTCCTTTAATCTGTAATGGACTGGCAGCTGAGTGTTGGGTTCTGGTGTTGAACCCAAAAGAGAGAGATGGGGTGTCCTCCTGCCCTGACCTGCAGGAAAGCTGTCCCTGGGAGTGATGTTCCCTTGTTCTTTACCCTTGCCCCAGTGCTCCTGGCAGAGAGCACATGGGAGCTGGTGGGGCTGGGAGCTGCCCTGGGGAGAGGCTGGGGTCATTCAGTAGCTGCTCTTGTGCTCTGCTCACCTGGGAACGCTGCTGCCTTTAGTTTTGTTTGCTCTGTAAGAGAAGAAACATGATTTTTAGCACATGTAGTCAAAGAATGATACCTTGTTCTTGGCTGGCAGAGTTAGTGTGTTCTGTAGGACCAGAGAGGCCTGGATAGGACCTGAATCCAGATCCTAAGCAAGGGTGGTTTTGTGGCAACTTGTTCCCAGCCAGAACAGACTCATTGCATAACCCGTGGGGTGAAATTCATCCTAGTCATGGGGCACGCAGACCAGCAATTCAGTGCTCGTCCCTATGACTGAGTATCCCATCCCTGATCCTGCAGCAAGAGCTGCCTGAGGGTGGTAATGCAATGCTCAAGAAGGTTATCTTGGCCAAAGCACCTCATTTTTGGAGCTTGTTGCGGGAGGGTGTGGCTGGAGATGAGGATGAGCTTCAGCAGTCTGCAAGCACTTGTGTGCCTGTGTAGCCTTACGAGTGTGTCCAGTTTTGTGACTGGAATTACTAGGTTTCCAAAGATGGATGGCAGGTACAGCACAGCAGTTTTCTTTCCAAAAAAATGCCAATCATTTTAATCACTTGCCTAAGATTTGGGTCAAGTCCAGCAACCTGGCTTTGGATAATAACTCTCCCAAGCCTTCTTGAGCTAGTCTCGTGCAGCATTGGTGTTCTCGGGACACTTGAGATGGATGGGAGGGGCACTGACATGGCAGCCAGCTGCTCTGCGGGATGCACGTCTGGTTGCAAACTGATGGAAAGTTACATTTGCGCTGCCTGAGCCAATTCTATTCCTGTAGCTGGCCTTGGCCATGCCTTCGGCTTTACTGGGGCTCATCAGACGCTAACCTGGGGGCCTGTTGCACAGGCTGTGGGTTGAGGTGGCAGGATCCGTTGCTCTGGACAGCCCTCCAGGCTCAGGGCTGATCTTTCAGAGGGGTTCAAGACCTCCGAATTCCACTTGTTGCACATTTAAAGGCCAAAGGAGGCCACTTGTGACCCACTGGTCTGACCTGCTCCTCAGCAGAAGCCAGAAATCATCCCCTGCTGATTTTGTTGTCAAGTGCAGCAACCCTGGGCACGCTCAAGCACGAGGTTCCCAAAGACCTGGGAGCTGCAGGGTCTTGGCTATGCTGACAGGTGGGGGAGGTCTCTGTGAAGCTGCAGAGGAGCAGCTCTCTCTTCCTGGCTGGAGCATCTGGAGCAGTCCTTTGGGAACGGGTGCTCCCGAGAGCGCTGGGCTGGTGGTGCTGCTGGCACCCTGCTCTGGCAGGGGCTGCCAGGGCCATAGCAGCCTGTTTGCAGGAGGGATCATGGGCACTGCCCTGGGCTGGTCTCAGGGGCTGAGGGGTTTGGGTGTTAATTCGTTGAGTTAACCTTCTCAAAAGGACAAACAGGCTGTGGGGGTGTGAGCACGATGGCGTTTGGGCACGGATGGGCCAGTCTTCTCGGTGCCCAGCACCCTGCAGCGCTGCAGGCCCATTGAAGGTGCCCTTCCAGGCACAGCTGCCATGCCCTCTGCTCAGGCAAGAATGTCCCCTCCAGTCGCAGCCATTCTGCAGTTGTGCCTACTACCCAGCATGCTGGGCTATTGGCAAAAGTCGGCACAGCGTGCTGCAACCTTCAGATCCCCTCAGCCACCCTCCTGCTCCTGTGCTGCTTGGAGCTGAGTTAATCCCTTTCTCCTCATCTCATGGCTCATCTCCTCTGCTTCCCCTTCCCATCAGCCACTTCCAGGAGGTGCTTGCCTCCGGGCTCCATGCCTTGGGCAGGGATAGGTCTGTGCCACCTCCCACCAAGAGCCATCCCCTTCTCTGCGTGGCTGAGTACAGCGTGGTACATCCCTGGATCTGCAAGGAAGAGGTCCTGGTACCACTCATCAGCAAACGAGCTGGGCACTGCCATGCCACCAGGCAGGAGGGGGAGGTGCAGGGCATGGGCTGGCTCATCCATGTGGGCACGCTAGGTTTTGGCCAGTGCTAGAGTTGGCTGTTCCTGCCGGGTGAGGAAGGAGCAGTGCTGGGTGGAAAGCCCTGGTGAGCTGGGCTTGGCATGCTGTCAGAGGAGGAAGGGAGAGGTGCTGGCTGCTCCCACAAGGAGCTGCAGGAGCTGTCACCCTGTGTGACCCCTTTTTGGCAGTTGTGGCCAGCTTGGCTATTGAGGGCAGTGAAAAAGGCTGAGCAGGCAGCAGGGCTTCTTTTGCTTGATGCTCTGGTGCTGGTCTGTGCTGAGCCTGGGCAAGGCTTGGTTTGGGGGAGCTTCATTTTTGGGGAGCAGATCCCTCGGATATACTCAGCTGAGTGCTGTCGTTGGTGGTGTGGTTTGTCACATGAGAACTTGGTTAATTGGACCAAGCGTCAGTATTCCAAGGACTTTGCATCCCCTCCAAACAAGGCAGGTCTTGGAGACCCTGACTGGCATTGAGCAGAGCAGGCTGCTGCTGGTGCCCCCTTGCCCCAGCTGCCCATCGATGTCCTGGCATTGCCCTGCAGGGCAGTAGGTGGAAGAAAGGACTTGTTTTCCTGTCTGCATCCCTCATGGCTGAGATTTCATGGAGCCTTTCACCCAGAGGTGAAGTCACTCACTGTGGCCACCTTTAGCAGCTGCTTCTCTGCATTGTGGGTTGTAAATGTCCCCTTAATTTAGTGCCTGCAGTGCACTAAAGCAGCAACCTTAGCACAGCCTCTGCATAATAACCAAAGAGGCTCTGGATCCTTTGCTCTGGCATGAGGCTGCTCTTCCAGACTGCTGTAGCCCCAGTGGCTGTCTCCCTTACCTTTGGGTGCCTCTGCCCCATCCCTTCTACCTACCACAGCCACGTCCCCTCCTGGAGGTGAGTGACAGGAGGGGCTGGTGCTCCTGCCACCTCTGCGCTTGGGATGAGGGCAGGAGTGGACCCAGAACGACAGCAGGATGCTGCCCCTAGGGTCAGAAATGCAGCAGGGCTCCCTGCATAGTCCTGCCCTGTCCCCATCTGAGCAGGCATCAAGCTGGCCACTGATGCACGGTGTTCCTCCTCACACCAGGCTGCCCTCCTGCCCCACCGCCGAGCCTCCCCACAACCTGCTCTTTGCTGGTTAAACGGGGTCCAGGCAGTAGTTTGCTCACTTCCCAGATTTTTGTTTCTTTTGGCTGAACTTACTAGTGAAAGGTGTTTCTTCTCCTTCACAGAAGAGAGTAACAGCTCTGACCTTGAGGAGAATAATGATGAGGGTTCAGAGTTTTCTTTCCTTTTTTGTTGCTATTTTTCTTGTAAAATATTCAAGTTGAGAGGGATTTTTTTTGCTTAAACAATTTATGCCCAGTGGATAGATTTATTCAATTCTGCTGCCAGCTGCAAGAAAGCCCTCTTATTCCCTGTGGCAGGGCTTTTTTTTTTTTTTTTTTCCTCAACACTCATAAATACTCTTTGCTAAATCTGAGTTTCTGCTACAACCATGAGGGATGAGGTGTATTCCTGCCCTGTTCCTGCTCCTGGATGTGCCTCCTTGTAGCTACCTCGCCTCCTTTGCTGGCCTGGCCCTAGGTAACCTGAGTGGTGCTCAGGACCTAAGGCTCCACGTGCCTGATCCTGTTCTGCTCCCTCCTTGTTTCCGTCTCTCAGGCATAAAGGCTGTGTAAAAATTGCTTGTTTTGAATGTTCTGGCACCAAGAGGTGTTTTGTAAGCAGTACTTCCAAATCCCACCTGGCTGCTGCCTCCCATGCCCCCGCTCCCAGCCAACACCCTGCTGTCCTGGCTTTTAGCAGGAACTGGTCAAAAAATGGATTTCCAGGCCAGCTGGGTGGCTTAGCTTCGTTCCTTCAAGGTATAAGGGGAAAATGTGAGTGTTCAGTTTGGTTCTGAATGATTTATTTGAATGAACGTGGCTGAAATGCAGAGTGAGTGTTTGGGTTTGACAGAGCTTGTTTGGATAGAAAAAAAAAAAAATCTTAAAATGAAAAGTGGACTCGGAGAGGGTGGAAAGAGAGATTTTCTTTTAAACACATCAAAACTGTCTAGGTTTAATGCTGACTGATCCCTTAATAGTCTTTTCAGAACCACCATTGCAGGTGGTGAGGCAGGTTTGCCAGGGCTGGGGTGGCTGTGGCTGTGTGCCACCTCCAGAGCTGACCTGACACTTCTAGCCCCTACTGCCTGCCTCAGTTTCCCTTCTCTTGTCTGCAGCTCATCTGTGAGGTTTGGGGAGCCTCGGCCATTTTCTCTCATCCTTGCCAGAGCGCCCTAACATGAGGGACCATGTGCTGCTGCAGCTCCCTTGCTTAAAAGGTTTAACTGAGGTCTGGACTGAGATCTCCAAACTCATTGCAGTAGTGAGCCTGAGACACGGCATCCCTTCGCTTGCTGGCTCTCTCTAGAGCTTCTGATTTCTTTGGAGGTGAGATTTTCAGGCTCCTCACCTCTCCACCAGCGCAGGGTTCTCGGAACAGATGGGCTTCATTTCCGACCACCGCCCCCTGAACTTGGGGGGAGGTTTGTGCCTGGAGCAAGTCGTGTTCCATGTGACTGCATCGGCAGCCAGGTCTGCCCTGTGCCTGCGGGCACATAGCCTCCAACCGAGGACCTGGCAAATACCCTCTTTGTGCCGAGGAGGGCTCTCTGAAGGAAGATTTTTCCTCTCTTGGCAGATAAATCTGTCTCTGTATTACCTTAGCAGTAGCGATGGCTGAGCATCATCTTACGGGTTGATACTGTTCAGATGCTTAGCCTAAGCTTCATCTAATCCTCTTTCATCTAGCAATCAGGCTAGTGATCTTGCAAAAACAGATTTTCTGACACTAGCCCTGGCATCCTGTGGTGCATGCCCGTGCTGGATGGGTAATGCTCCTGCCGTGTCTCTGTGCCGCTGCCCCTGGGTCGAGCCAGGGGCAAAAGGGAAAAGGAAAGGCACCCAAGTTTGTGACTTGAACTCTGTACCTGGCTTGTGGATTTTGGGTTTAGGTGTCAGCTCTTGTGTTCACAGGGTCTTGTGGCTTGTGATTTCCTTACCTGACTTCTCTTGGAACAGAAACCAGACTTTTACAACTGTGACTTTGGCCTGGGTTGAAGTTTGGGCTTGTGGTATTTTTTTTTTTTTTTTGAGTGCCCTTCTGAATCTGGCCTGTTGTGCTACTTTCTGCTGCATGATGGCAGTGCACCCTGGGAATCCTGCAACTCCTTGGGGAGCAATAGCAAATTTAAAGTAGATATTTCCATTTCCTCTTGTGTGAATCCCCAAATTCAAGGCTGGAATTTGCTTGTGCCTGAAAACTCTTGGACTGTGGACTTTGCCATCAAAACCCAATTCCTGCTTACTGTAAGTGGGAGCGTTGTGTGTATCACTCCACAGGCACTGCACAGTTGCCCTTCAGCATTGCAGTGTCACCTTGACAGCCAGCTGGGGGACAGGCCTCAGGATGTAGGGATGGAGTCACCTGGCTGTGATTCCTAACACAGGGCAGTGACTAGCACTCACAATCACCCTCCCATGGCCTCGGGATGTGGGAGAGGGCCACGGGGTTTGCTGTCGGTAAGATCTGATCAGCCCTGAGTTGGTTCCCAGCCTTAGCTTCATGATCAATTAGGCTCACGGTTCCCTGATCCTCAGCCTTAGGATCAGATTTTGGCCAGCTCTGGAACGAACCTCTTGAGCAAGAGAGGTCAGATGGGCAAAGCCTTCCTCAAACGCTGGCTGCCGGAGCTGCTGTGGTGTGGACTAGTTGCAATGATAGATGGCTATGGGCAAGAGGGAGTGAGCAATGCCTTCTGGAGATGGTCTCCAGTGGGGCAGGTCCCTCAGCTTGGGTTTGCTGATGTGATACCTGAGTCCTCCTTCTTCTCTCCTGTGAGGCCACTGGCATGGAAAGCCCCACACTCACAAGCAGATGGGTGAGTGCACCTCGAGCAGGGCAAGAGGACATGAGAACTACTGCACAGGGAGAGCGTCTGGTCAGGGAACGGACCTGACTCCAGCCAGCCCTCCAGCTGCTTGCTGCCACTGCCTTGCCCTGACCCCTTAACTCAGCTTGGCCTCGTGTCCCAACACATCCCTCCTTCTGTGCACCAGTTGGACACTTCTCCCTTTGGCACTTTCTCACCCTCTCCCCACCCTCCTGTCTTGCAGGGCTGAGCAAGGTGCTCCGTGCTGGGTCCCATGAGACAGGAAGGACCACCCTGTCCTTCCCCCCCTCCCCCTCCAGTGTGCGGGACGCCTCTCCAGCACCCGAAACGAAGCCTCAGAGCTCTGCTGCCACGGTGAGTCCCAGGCCTTTTGCTTTCCTCTCCCATGCCACTGCTCTGGAGAAGGACACCCTTGCTCCCCTTGCACCTCCCTGCTGCAGCATGCAGGCCTGCAAAAAAAGGCTCTGAGTAGTGAACAGCTTATGCATCAGATAATTCAGGTTTTAGTCAACAGCACCAGCTCACGAATTCAGGTTGTATTTAGCAAGTGGTTTTGGCTGGGAAAAAAGTGAAACGCTGAAAAGTTTCATTTTGACATTTTCAAAATGAAACCTTCAGCCATCTGTTTTGTGATGACATTTCATTTTGAGTTTTTTTCTAGGGTGGTTTTTTAGTGTGGGGGGAAAGCCACCTACAAACAAAATGAAAGCTTTACTTCAGACCAAAGCATTTCATTCAACCCCAGATTATCACTGAGGTTTTAAAATCTGGCAAAGGCTGGGGC
>NW_008622165.1:41171-44255 GCF_000691845.1 Merops nubicus
GTGCTGCAGCAGGGTGGGTGGGTGAGGTGGTGGCTGCAGAGCCCATGGGGTGGTTTGCTTAGTGTGTGAGGGACTTGGAGCTGAGGCACGTGCTCCACATCACTGGTGGGGTTTGAGTGAGCTTGGGAAGAGCCTGTGGTGGCAGAACATGTTGTACCAATGACTTCAGGGATGGCAGGAGAGACTCTGTGAGAGCTAATTTTAGCAGAAAGCTTGTGCCTGAGAGGAGAGCACGCTGTGCTGAGCCCACCTGGGAGCTGACACCTGCCCAGGAAGGCGATGGAGCCCCGAGGCTGTGGTGATGGCCACTGGTACTGGTGCCCAGAGCTTTGCTGGGTGCCACAGGGGTGTGGCAGGTCTCCCCTAGCCCTGTTTGCTCCCTGCAGAGCAGCATCTCTGCCTGTTATCTCAAGGCTTTCACTGTCCCACATTTGAGGAAGTCCAGCTCAGGGAGTGCATGTGATAAATGTGACACTGAAGGGGCATTCTGATCTGCTTGGAAGGTTTATGGAGCTGGGCTTATCCTGAACAAGAGAAACCCCTCTGGTGAAGGAGCCTGCTGACCGGGAAGGGAAGGCAGCAGGACAGGACTCAGGGTGCAGCAGGGAGAGGAGGGAGGAGGGAGTCTGGTTTGTGTGGTCCAAGTGTGGAGGGATGGGTTCAAACATGTCAGCTTGGTTTGGGGTCATAAGATGTAGCAAAGTCTTGGGAAGGAGGGAGAGCACCATGGCTTGCAGAAGAGCAGTGTTTGGGCACCGAGGACCGCAAGCTGCCATCACAAGCCAGAGGGACAGTGCCTCCTGGTGAACAAGACCCTACCCATGGGGCTGCAGGAGAAGCCTGCATGGGCTCCTCTGGGTCCCTTAATGAAAAGGAGGAGGTGGTCTGACCATACTTGCCAGATGTGAGCCCCTGGGTGGCTGTTCCACCATGCTCCTGGCTCAGAGCTGAAGCTACCTAACTGGAGAAAGCGGCTCCGTTTTTGCTACAGCTCCTCCACTCCCAGTTTATCCCAAGTGTGGCCTTACCAGGCAAATGGCAGAACTGCTGGACATGGAGGCATGTGCTGGGAAGGGGGTTGATGTGCTTGGCGTGGGCTTCTGGCCACCTCCCTGGTGTGGGGCTGTACCTGCCCCATAGGGATCGAGGGTTGTTGCAGATCTGAAATCAGTGCCTGCCCTTATTTGTGCTTTGCAGGTGGCTGTGAGCCCAGGCTGTGCAAAGAATGGTGCTGGGAAGGGTGGTGGGACCTGGTCCTGGTGGCTGCCATGCCCAAAGGGGTCCTTGTGGTGTGCGTGTGCTGGAGCACAGCTCGGTTGCTGGGTGCTTTGGAGCCAGGGACCAGCCTCTAGGATGGAGGCAGACCTTGAGAGCTTGTTCCTGCACATGGTGTGGGCCTGGAAGGTGATGGTTGTCCCTGGACAGGAGGTGGATGGAAGGAAAGGAGGGGGGGGGGAGTTATCCTGCAGGAAATCACTCCAGTATGGTTTGGGAGGGTCTTTCCCCAGGCTCTTACTGGAAGCCCCTGAAACCCACTGAATCATTTACTTCTGTTTTTGTTTCTTATTCCCATCTTCCATACTCTTCCCTCTGCTTCATCTTTATCAGTAGCTAATGAAACAGGCAGGGAGAAACCCGATTCGTACAGTAATTAAATTTACTTAGTGGGTATTCAGCTGGAGTAATGAGAAGTTTAATTCAATGATTAGTTTTTTCTTTCATTAATTAAAAATGGAGCAATGGTGCACTTACAGTGGGCTGCACTGATCCTCCTTGTGGAAAGCTGATGGTGGAGGAGGAAGGCAGGCTCCTCATTTTTATCTTCCCTGGATGCTCTTCCCATACACAGATGCCTCTATTGTCCCTGTCTGTCAGCTGACCTCTCTGCCTGGCTGTCCCTGACTCTCTGGGTAAGGGGTGCTTGGGGCAATGGTGGAGGAGGGTGGCAGAACAACCCCCACACAGGTCCTCTCCCCAGTCTGTCCCCTTTCAGCTTAAAGAAGGATTTGAAATAGATACTGTGGGTGGAAGATTGAAAAGCAGGTCCCAGCCCACGAGAAGTTTGGGGTGGGAGAGTTGTTCTCCTTCCTAGCTAAACAGATTTTGATCCACTTAAGTATGTTAGCTTCATAAACATGTTTTTAGTCATTTAAAATAGGTGAGGTGTGAAAGCAAAAATGAAGGAATAAACCAGATAAGTTTTTTTCCCATTTTTCCGTTCTTTGAAGCAGCGTTAGGACCTAGGATGTCCTTTGAAGCGTGGTTGAGCACACCGTGTTCCCCTAAAGCCAGAGACATTGGTTTGCTCCTGTTTTTTTACAGGGGAGGTTAATTTTGGCAGCTTTTGGGATCGTTGTAAGATCTGCTAAGTATACAAGTTATAAGGAGATGCAGTCAATAATGGGAATACAAACCCCCACAACAAACAATGAACCATTAATTGGTGTTATAGATCCAGTCTGTGCAGGAGCTGTGTCAGGGGCCTGGCTCAGGTGGCCAGGCAGGGGGCAGAGCTCTGCATCCCTCCTCGCTGCCCCACGTGCCCAAATCATCTCTTTCTCTGCTGCTATTGTGAGGCCCTGTGAGGGTGAGAATTAGTCCAGGGCTAGGGACAGTGAGCACCCTGGTTTGAAGCCATTAAGTTTCTCTGGAAAAGAGATGGGTTTGTTTTCCTTGTTACCTCAGATGAAAACTGCTTTGGCAAGCAGGTGAGAGGTCCCTGTGCTGGGAAGGGCAGGCAGAGTCCTGCAGCGGGACTGGAGCCCCTCCAACAGTGTTTGTTGCCTCCTGAGGCTCCTCTGTGCCCCCTTGCTTGTGGAGCCACTAAGGATTCAGAGAAATAATTTTATGTTCCAAAAAAAAGGAGGAATACATCCCCTACTTTGGCCTCATCCCCTGAAACAGTGAAAATTGTGATGGAAAATGGTTTCTGACAGGAGAAAAGGTGAATGTAGGGCCATGGTCCATGTGGGCAGCCTCACTGGGCTGTGGTGCCTTCCCCCCCCCCCCCGCCTCCCTGTGGGGCAGGCAGAGGGGGTCAGCTTGCCTGGTGGGGTTTAGGGGACATCCCCTGCCTGCCAGGAT
>NW_008622165.1:44286-45356 GCF_000691845.1 Merops nubicus
TGAGGCTGTGTCAGGGCAGGGTGGTATGGGGCCACTGTCCCTGTGCATTCCTTGGCTGGACTCTGGAGGTCCTGGCATCTGGCAGGGCTTTAGTGGTGTTTTGCAATTCCTGTCCTGCATGAAGCATTTTACTGCCCTGTACAACCTGGAGCCACCAAGGCTGGGATTCAGGGAGGCAAACGGGAGCAAGGCTGGGCTCTGGGCTGCCCTGAGAGGCTCACGGAGCGCAGTGTAAGCCCGCACTGGCCAGCGAGTGCCATCCAGCCTTGCAGACAGCCACAGCACTGTTCTACAACAGTGTTTTTCAGAGGGCTTTTGCACGCATGTGTTTCTGGAGAGATCACTGTGAATGATTCCCAAGTGCTCTGGCCCAAATCTGTCCCGGTAGCTGTCAGCAGATCAATGCTCTGCTAAGTACAGGCCTGCTCTATTTCCATGGGAAAATGGCTTCTATTAAGCAGTTCATTTTGGGCCTTTCAGCAGTGGGTCCACTAAATTTTGGTAGTTGTGTTTCTCTGCCTGTTGCAGCCTGATTTACAGCTTTTAAATATCAGCTGAGATGAAGATTAAGCTCAGCTGAGCTCTGGTTTGGGGAGGGAGAGGGGGGAAAAGCATTTGCAGCTCTTTAATTTCTCTCCTACTCGCCTTTCAAATGCCAGGTCTGAAGCCCTAATTGCCATATTTTTTCGCCCACAGTGCATGAGTGGAAAGCAGAGGAGAGGCCAAAGCCCAGTGCGCCCCTGGCACCTGATCCCCCAGCATCCTGCCTTCATCTGACCCAGGTAGGTGGCACACGAGCTCGGGGGCTGTTATTGCTCAGCACTTGACACTCGCATGCTGCTGCCCTGCTGAGTCTGGGTCTGGGCTGGTTTCTGCTGCCAGAAGCGTGGCAGGGATGCCAAACCTTCCCCCAGGTCGTCCAGGGCTGCTATCCCGCCTTCCTGGGGCGGCAGGCAATGTGGCTTTCCAGCGGGACCTGGGGCAGCCAGGGAATCGTGGAATCACAGAATTGTCCAGGGCTGGAAGGGACCTGAAAGATCATCCAGTTCCACCCCCCCTGCCATAGTCAG
>NW_008622165.1:45387-60816 GCF_000691845.1 Merops nubicus
GGGACATCTCCCACTAGATCAGAAAGATATGGAAGTGCTGGAATGTGTCTGGAGAAGGACCACAAGGATGATCCGAGGGCTGGAGCACCTCCCCTATGAGGACAGACTGAGAGAGTTGGGGCTGTTCAGTCTGGAGAGGAGAAGGCTCCGAGGTGACCTTATTGTGGCCTTCCAGTACATTAAGGGGGCCTACAGGAACTCTGGTAAGAGACTTCTTAGGATATCAGATGATGATAGGACTAGGGGGATGGAGCAAAACTAGAAGTAGGTAGATACAGATTAGATGTTAGAAAGAAGTTCTTCACCGTGAGGGTGGTGAGACACTGGCACAGGTTGCCCAGGGAGGTGGTGGTAGCCCTGTCTCTGGAATTTTTTTAAGGCCAGGCTGGATGGAGCTCTGGGCAACCTGAATGCTGCAGTGGGGAGGGTTCTACCAGGGGTGGGATGGGAGAGAAGCACCTAGAGTGGATCTTTGAGGGGAGGCACCGTTGGGAAAGGGTTTGCCGCGGAGCCGCACGGCTTTGCTCCAGCATCCAGCGCTGCCTGCGTGGAGTGGAGGAGCCCAGCCTAGCCCTGCAGCCTGGGGTGCAGGGCAGAAATAGCTTCAGCTTCCAGGAGGGGGCGGACGAGAGGGTCCTGCGGAGGTGATGCTGGCCCTGATGTCTCTATTCCGCTCACCGCCGGCGCTGCCTCCTCCAGCGCTCTCGCCGGGACCGTTAAACGAGACGGGAGCCGCTTTCAGCTCGTACTCGACATCCAAATCCTCAGCTGAAACCGGTGAGCTGTCAGCCTGATGCAGGCAACGCGTGAGACAGCAAACATCAGAGCTGACTGGGCTGAGGCAATTTCCCGGGATGTCAGTCCTCCGGGGAGGAAAAAGGGATCTCGCCGTGGAGAGCGGGACTCGGTTCACTAATGAAAAAAAACCTTGGGATGATTCAAGCATCTTTTATATGCCAGAGCTGTGATGGGTGTGTGTGTGTTTGTGTGGAATTGTTCAAACTGGGTGTTGTCTGAGGTGGTATGAGATGATGGATGAACTGCTGGGGGGCAGAGCTCAGGGGCTCAGCTCAGCATCCTGTGCCTGCTTCAGAGGAAGGGGAATCAAACCAGTGAGGCAGAACTGGCTTTCACGCTGACACAGATAATTCCCCTTTACATCGTGTTCTGTGCTCAAAGCAAAGAGCAGGCTGCGTGGGCTCCACCTGATGCATGCAAAAAAGGGACCTGTCCTCACCTTGCCTCACCTTCCTGTGCGAAAAGGGCTGGCAGAGAGGGATTTCCAGCTTGGCAAAGAGCTATTTCTAGCTTCTTGTTGCTGTTTTATGGTCAGCAGAAACAAACCCAGGCACCTGTCCCTCCCTGTTGCTGCAGGTGTGGGTCTGGCCCTGGGAAAAGCTGTGTGCAAAGGGTGCTTGGTCAGAGGAGTTCCCACAGTGTCAGGGCTGCCAGAGTGAGTGGAGGGACCCTGGAAATAGCAGCTTTCTGTCAAAACACCTTCTCAGCGGCAAGCCCTGAAATGTATTTATTCTTAGTGATCTTCTATCAAAACAAAATTCTGCTGGGAAATGACTGTGCTGGTTAAAGTCCTCCCTGAAAAAAAACCTGAGTGCTGAGAGCCATCTGGTTTTGGTTTAGATGTGGGTATTTTCTCCCAGAGTGCCATTTGCAAAAGTTGAAGATTGTTCCTAAGAACAGTATTTAGAAAACGAGGTTGTTTTGTTTTTCCTTGTGCTATTTCCTTTGAGAGAAGAAGAAAAAGTTATTTCCTAGGAAGTTTGGGGTAATGGTACAGGGTGTAGTCTGCTGCTCAGCCTGGCCTCTCCCCTGACTGCTTCAGGACCAGGGTGGCCAGGCACTAGGCAGTGTAACAATGAGCAGCAGCCCCATCTCAGGTCCTGCACCCTAGGGTCAGTGCACAGCCCCTTGCCCTGCCAAAAAAATGGAGCAAAGCAGGTCCTGGTGCTAGAAGGCGGCATCTCAGCCTGAGCATCCAGCAGACACATCAGCCCTCTCCCCAAAGAGAAAACGATTGTTGGGGCTGGATGATGTGGTCAGCGGTTTTATTTAGTTCTGAGGCAGAGCAGAACCTGAGTGGATTTTTAATGCATGAATTTTTAGTGTTTAAACTGAGCAAATCTTTGTGTCTGTGTGGTTTCTGAGGGAAGTTTCTCTTCCTCTCTGAATGTGTGTGCCATAAATGCTCCCAAAAAGTCCTCCCTCTTCTCTCTAGTCATGCAGTCACAAATGTGCCATAGGTTGGGCTTTCCACTAAGCTCCTGTGTCACAGAAGAAAAAACTTCACTTTTTAAAAGCAAGTTTTCAGCATCAAGGTTATGTCAAAAGCCTATAAATGTGAGCGGCACCACCTCAGGCTTCCCACCACATGTTGCAGTGTGCCAGAAGCCCCCTTGTGAGCAGGGAGGGTAATGTGGGTGACTTGGTGGCGTGGGAAGAATAGCAGGGGAAGGGGCTGGGTGGTGGCACCTAGCATGGCAGGAGCTAGGGAGGGGCAGGAAGGGATGGTGGCTCCTTTTCCAGAAGGTGCCTTTCCTGGGAGCATGCTGCTGCAGTGCGCAGGTCAGCACGTGTGTGAGAAGCAGCAGTACAAGATGTCAGGTGGAGACATTGCCTTCTCTAATCATTTCTTTCTGCTGAACAATCTCATCGCTCAGGGCAAGGAAAATCAATGTAACAGAACCAGGCTGCATGTGCAGCAGGAGGTCCTCCCTGGGACCCCTGCCATCCTACGCTGTCCTCAGAGGGGACCAGCTGGTGCCACCCCAGAAGCAGGGGGTCTCGTGTAGGAGTAGTAGCAGTGTTGGGACTGTCCATGAGCGTTGCTTGGGACTGTGAGGACACTCCTGTCTTCGGCTGGCCCAAAAGCTGTGTTTAAACAGGGTGGCTGGAAAGAGCTGAGCTGGAGGGAAGGGACACAACAGAGGAGAGGTGTCTGTAGCCTGTTTTGGAAGGTCTGCTCCTTTGCCCCAGCAGGGCCAAGAAAAGCCCTCATTTTCTCTTCCACACCTTACCCGGCTCTCTGGATTAAACCACATCCCTTTCCAAGTGGAGAGGGCTGACAAAGCTATTAACATGAAGTGATTTTTGTTGTGTTTTAATTTTTTTTTTGGTAGCACATTTGCAAAAACAAATATTAATTGTGCAGAATGCTAATAAGCTAGGCAGGGAGCCAGGCTGCGCTGGCCAAGGATGTGCAGCTGCTGGCCCTTGGTGCCAAGCCCGATGCCACCACCATGGTCCAGTAGCTCTGCACAGGGTGCCTGATGCCCAGGGCTTGGCAGGGCCCCCCGGGGAGTCTTTTGTGGAAGGAGACTGGGCGCTGTGTGAGCCAGGCTGGGAGGTGCTCGAGGCTGCTGGTAGTCAAAAAGCTCGTGCCCGTCACGGGGTGGGAGGTGGCGTCGTGCACACACAGCTTGGGATGTCACATTAATGTTAAATGCGGGGAAGAAGCAGGAGTGAGCAAGAGCAGGAGCTGGGTGTGCATGGCAGTTTGGTGCTTTGGGTTTATGCACTGATACTTTCTGCTTAATTGCACCCTGACATACAGAAAGGGGTGGGAGGGAAGGGGTTTTAAAAAGCTTTAAAAAGAATTACCTTCTATGAAATATTCAGGACAGGCTGGTTTCTTTTTAAAAACTGGCATAATTACTCCTGCGAGGCTTCCATTTCTCCTGGCCCTGCTGCATTTGGAGAGAGGCAGCAGGAGTGTTTGTCCTCGTTAGCGTGAAGAGGGGTTGGGCTTGTTTGTATTCCTTAGAGGGGGGAGATCAGTATGAGGAGGGGGGTGAGTTGGAGGCCGTTGGGTTGGTTTGTTGCCGTGAATATTTGCTGGTGATGGCCTGAGGATGTGGAGAGGAATGGAGGTGATTTGGCAGTGTATTGGTGTGCACCAGAGCAAGAAAAATGTCCATCGTGCCCTAGGTGTGTGCTGGGCCGTGCTGGGGTGCATGCCAGAGGTCCCCCTCGGCATGCTATGGGGAGGGCGGCCGCCACCCTGCTGAGTGGCTGCCTCGGGAACCTGTCTCCCATCATCCAAAATTAGCATCCCATTCACTTGCTCTTAGCTGTGCAAGCTCTGCGAGCCTAATAGGGCTTAAAAAAAAGTCTCGTCACTGGATTCGGCAGCTCTGACTCGGAGGACGTGGAGGGAGCATACTTGCTGGATAAGGCGACGTGGCTGTTGCCAGCACTCACCTGGGTGCTGTAGGGCTCTGGGGCTCGCCCACCGTCAGCCTGAGCACCAGCGCCCGTGGAGGGATCCTCGGGTCCCATCTCGGTGGTGGAACTGCTGGGTGCGGGGATGGAGGCGTGAGCGCCAAACCCTGGGGTGCTCCCAGTGCCGTGTTCCACGATTAATCACTTCTACCTATGTTACACCTTTCCCCTCCCCTAAATCCTCCCTGGCCTGGTACTGGAATGGGGAACAGAGGCAGCTCCAGTTTTATGAATCAATCAAAGACAATGCCTGTGTTTGAGAGCTGCTAATTTAGAGAGCCCTTTGCAAGCATGTGCGCAGGATGATTTCTTATCGGAGCACAGCTCTGGCCGAGCCTGCCAAGAGGAGCTGTTCCAGCTCCTGGCCACATCCTGGGGAGACAGCCTGAGTGGTCTTTTCATCTACAAATAAAACAAACAGGAACAAAGAAGGCAATAATATTGACTTTCATCATTGATATTCCCATTTATCTCAGTAATAATTAGTATTTCTATTGCTGGAAGGGTATAGCTCATAATCTCACTGTTTCAGGGGAGCCTATTAATGTCATCACCAAGAACAGCCAGGCATAAAGCACTAGGCAAGTGCCAAAGAGGATGAGTGGGGTGGAGGGCTGGGCGTGGAGAAGAGCCGGATGTGGAGGAAAGAGGCAAGAGGCTGCAGAGGGGCTCACGGATGCTGCAGGGAGCCTGGGTCAGCACAGCCCTGACACTCTGTGGTACTTGGGGCGAGTTGGGAGAGCCCTATGGGCTTGCTGAGGGGAGCTGGGGCTCTCAGGGTCCCTGTCACGAGCCCCTCGCTGCCTTTTCCAGCACAGGCAGAGCAAATCCTGCTGGTCTGTGTTCAGGAGGGAGGAGCGAGATGGAGGTGGGGGATGCACTGTGAGATGCAGTCCTAGCGCCTTCCCAGTGGTGTGACGTGCCTCCAAACTGTACCGGCAGCCCCCTCTTGTCACCAGCACAGCAGGCAGCGTGGGGAAACCAGGGCAAGTTCTTGCATATGTCCTCATCTGCCCCCAGGGCACCTCCGTGCCATTCAGGCACAAACTTCCTGCAGCATCCATGGTTGCTGGTACTTCGCTAGTCATCCCCTGTCCTCTTTTTCAAAGCACCTCACTGTGCTGTCTGCAGGTCCCTTGTTCTGTCAGAGCCCTGTACCTGGCCTGATCCTCCTCTGGGATCCCCGAGAGGCTGGGACACTGAGGTTTCAGCCCTGGGAACACTGCTCTCCTATGTTGCTGCGGAAGCTTTGGCACCCACAAACTCTGTGCGTTGTCCTGAATCGGTCTGGATGTCCATTTCCTGCATGTTTTTTTTTTTGATTGCCCTATAAAGTGCATGTCCTGAGCCTTCCTGTGAGGGATGGGTTCTGGTGTGCAGCATCCCGAGCATTGATGATTCCAGAGGAGCCGCTGTCACCGCAGCTGCAGGGGCCAGTGAGCAGTGAATGCAAATGTGGGGTGGTGGTTTTATTAGGATTTAAATGAGTTTAAGGCTGTTCAGAATTACAATGTGATTTGAGCCAGGAGGGGCTTATAAAACTGGTAGGAGTTCATATATTACACAGTAAATGTGTCAAACCCCGTGGCTCCGGCCGAGCGCCTTCCTCATCAAGGTGGGAGCAGGGCAGCTGCCAGGGCTCAGCCCTTTTGCCTGTTGGGTAGGTCCCCGGGGGGCAGGGAAAGGGCTGTTTGAGGTGGAAGGAGGGTTAAAAGGCTCAGCTGTAGAGATTGCTGGGCAGAGAGCAGGTCTCTGTCGACAAACCCAAGCCTGTGGTGCCATTCAGGCTGGCAGATGGTTCCTGGACAGAAGACAGGAGTGCGGGGGAGGCTGGTGGTCATGTTTGGGACAGGGTGCACTTCACCCACGCATCCTCCCCTCTCTGTAGAGCTCCGCTGGGGGAAGGCGGCAGTGAGTGCTAGCGATGCTCAAATTATGCTCGTGCTGGAGGAGGCTGTGCACCTTCTGCCTCCCCATGCAACAGGCCGCGCCTTCTCTGGGTGCTGGTGCAGGACATGAGGACCCTTCCTTGGGCCAGACCTGCCCCAGGCTTCTGGAAGCAGGGAACTTTCACCAGTCTGTCCAAGATGTGCCAGCCACAGCTTGCAGCTCTCTGGAGACCTCGTAGCACCCAGATCACCTACCTATTGCATAGACAGGGCTCACAAAGGCTTTAATGGCTGTTATTGTGATCTGTGGCTGTGTGGGGCTTCATGAAGGGCTGGGTGATGTGACAGAGCTGTACCTGTGGGCAGAGGAGCCCTGGGCCTGTGATGCCTGGGGAGCCACTGTGGTGGGGATGACAAGTCCCTCAGCTGGGTCAGAAATGAAAGGGAAGTTGGATCTATTGGCTTGGGATGTTCGTGCCTCACCTCGTTTCAGTGCTGTGTTTGATCTCTGAAGGATACAGCTGAATATCTGAATGAGAAATACGTGGCTGTATTGTAATCCTGGGCAAAATGCCTTTTGTGCCTCCCTGCATGTTTATTTGTGTCAGAGTTTTGCTGGAGAAACAGGAGAAGGAGCTCAAGGGAGAGGAGCGGAGGTGGGGGTGGGAGCACTGGGGAGCTCGCAGTACAATTTCAGGACACTTCAGAGCCTCTCGTTGTCAGGGGTGAGATGGTGACATCAGAGGCAGCTCGGGCAATTGTCTGAGACAAATGGCTTCATTTGATGGCTTTGTCAGTACCTGACTGGTTAAGTTTCTGGATTGTATATATACAAAGCACAGGAGAAATGCAGAAAATGGCATCTATCTGGATAGCTACATGTCTCTGTGCCTGTAGTTGTCTCCCATAAATGACCTTGCAGACATGAAATAGTGTCATCAGCCTGTGTGGTGCTTCTGGGCAGCTGAGGTTTTCTGGGTAGGTCTGGGGAGCAGGGGGGACAGGACACCTCTTGGGGCTCCTGCTGTGAAGCCACCAAGCTGCTGGCTCTCGTGCAGAGAGAGACGCTGGCAGTGTTTGCTGCAGGAGGGAGCCTCGCCTCTCCTCTTCCCCAGAAAGGAAGGTTTTGCTCACTTTGGGAGGTGCTAAGGGAAGAGCCTGTGCTGGCAGGTAGAGTGCTGTTCAGCAGAGTTGCTTTCCCCAGTGGGACAATGTTGTTGCAGGTGCCTGGGGGAGAGGTGAAGGTGGAGATGTGACAGAGCAGCCCTGCTGCTTGGCCCTGCTTGGAGGAGAGGTGGAACAGTGAGGGTGTGAAAGCACCCTGATGGAAGGGCCTGATGGGGATGGCACTGGAGATGCAATTGCTCAGCTCTTCCCTCCCCACAAAGGCCCAGCTCTGGCCAGGCCTGCCCATGCCACAGCTCTGTTGGTGCCAGCCCCATGGTGAGGGTGCAGGAGGAGGGCAGCTGGTGCGGCATTGGCTGGGAGACACGAGCTGCATCCAGCAGCCTGCACTAAAGGGACCTTCACCAGCAACAGCCACCAGAAAGCCTTTAATGCCTAGCCCTGGGGCAGGGAGATGTACTCAAGAGACTCATTTCCTTTCCCAAACATAAAAAACAACCCAGACCCTCTGTCAACCTGACGTTCAGGAAACCCAAATATCTCTTTAGTCATCTAACAGTTTAGCCAATTGCAATGCTTTTGTTATTTTTATATACTCCTTTGGATTCATTCTAAACTTTGTCCTTATATACTCTTCGTTCCCTAAAGCCATGTCATTGTAGGTATTCATTGCATGTGCTGGTTCTCTGGGATGATGAAGGGAGGAGGGGTACCTTGGCTCCACTCCTGTGTTGGAGTTTTCAGTAGCTCTGGTGACACTAGCTGGTCTCAGCAGATCAAGACAAGGTATTAATAGAATCATGTAGGTTGGAAAAGACCTTCAGATCAAGTCCAACTGCTACCCCACCATTGCCAGGTCACTGCTAAACTATGTCCCTCTGCACCACATCTTTGAAACCCTTCCAGGGATGGGGACTCCACCACTGCCCTGGGCAGCCTGGCACAGCCCCGGACAACCCTTTCAGGGAAGAAATAGTTCCTCATGTCCAACCTAAACCTCCCCTGGGGCAACTTGAGGCTGTTTCCATGTCCTATCACTTGTTCCTTGGGAGCAGACCCTGTCTCCAGCCTCCTGTCAGGGAGCTGTGGAGAGCCAGAAGGTCTCCCCTGAGCCTCCTTTGCTCCAGGCTCAGCACCCCCAGGTCCCTCAGCTGCTCCTCACCACACATGGGCTTAAGACCCCTCCCCAGCTTTTTTTGCCCTTTAGAGGTAAGGTCTTTCTTGGAGTGAAGAGCCCAAAACTGAACCCAGGGTTCAAGGTGCAGCCTTACCAGTGCTCAGTCCAGGGGGACTATCCCTGCCCTAGTCCTGCTGGCCACATTTTTGTAGAAGCTGCTGCTTGTTCATGTTCTGGTGGTGGTTGTTGGGAGAGTTGAACCTTCAGCAGCACTGGAAGAATTTGCAGGCATGGCTCTGTTTTGCTGAATTGTTTGGGGCAGAAAAACACAAACACAAAAGAGTTGCAGGGTTTCATTCTGTTTTCTCTATGAAGTAATTGCCTTTTTCCTTTAGAAAGAAAACTTTGGCTTGAAAATTCCTGGACTTTTATTTTAAACTACTGGATAAATCCCTAGAAAGGGCCAGCTGTAAAATGAAATGTTATTGTGCTTCTCTGTGTTGCAGATTCACCAGCGTTTAACAGAAGACATTTCCTTCTGTTAAGCTAATTCTTACTGAACTGTCAAAAATATGGAAAAAAAATTTGCAGAAATAATAATGACACTAGCAGTAATGGGCTTTTACCACAGCTAATTGTACTCTTTCATTCCTCCTGCTTTACATCTCAGCTGTCTCCTCTTCACTCAGACCTTTCAGCAGACATGGTGTGTCCCTACATGGCCCCCCTGACATGTGACCTCCGGGAGCCCAAACCATGTTATGTATTGAAGTCACCAAGCCTTGCTGGAGCAGCCCCTGCCTGGGATTATCCAGATAGATGAGGTCAAGTTTAAGCTGGACCTGCCTCCAGCCTTGTCCCTCCTCCTGCTGGGGTGCCCTGTGGCATCCATACCCCCAATCCTGGGCACTGGCCTGCCTAGCACCAGGTCAAAACTGTGCCATCAGGTTTCTCATCATGTTTCCGAGCAGGGCACGCTCAGCCTGTCTCCCTGTGGGCTGCCACCCCCCTGCCAAAACTGGTGCTTTTGAGGACAGGAGCAGTTTGCAGCCTTCCTCCCCCTGCCTGATGCCATTGGGGCTTTCCCCCCTACCCTGGGCACACAAGCCCCAGCAAGGAGCAGAGCTGGGCAGAGTTGTCAAGAGCTGTTACAGTGTGCACAGGAGCTGATATAAAAGGATCCATTTTCATTCTCCTGCTTGTCTGCTTCAGTCAACACACAAGGCCACAGCTAATGATGTTCCGTGCCATGGCAGACCACAGCTTTCTGATGCACGGGCTGCTGTGGTAGGTGCTCCATCTCCCTGTACCGCAGCTGTCCTGAGCCCCTGCCGCAGCATGGGGGCTGCCTTCGCCCCCAGCCCCCGGGAGCCCGCAGCTCGCCCTGCTCTCCATCACCTCTCCCACTGAGCTGTAGCTCCTTGTGGGCTCTGCAGCTCCCAGGGTGCAAACCACAGCCCTGCTGGACTGGGGGAGTGGCTCTCGGGTGCCTCTGCTTTCTCAACATAGGTGTCTGGTGCCTGGTCTCTTCAGCTCGGAGACTTGGAGGCTGTAAAGAGCACCTCTGTTTGCCTGTTGCTCTGTGGGGGTGGCTGGAAATGGCAGGGACGTGGAGATGGTGCCCGAGTCAAAGGGGGTCGGCGGTGGTTTGCGTGCCCAAGCCGCAGACCAGACAGCCCTAGCCAGGGCAGGGTGATGGCTCTGGAGCTGGGCGTGTGCTCTGCGACTCCTTGGAGACGTGCAATGGGGAGGTGCACGTGGATGGCTCTGCCTTCCAGCAGCACTGCTCTGTGATCCTGCACCAGCAGAGACCGTTCCTGCGTCTTTGTTTAGTATCTGCAACCTGCGTATTACCCAGACTCTGCTTCACGAGCAGGGCCCCAGTACACGAGCAGACAGTATGAATTGTGAAACTTCAGTGTGCCCAGCAATTCTCATCGGAGGTTTTCACACCTTTCCTTTCTCCTCTCTTCTCTTTCTCTGGCTTCTCCTCTGCTAGAAAGATGTGGGAGTGGGTCTCCTGAGGTTTGGTGGTGAGCTCGCCACCACCCCTCGCCTCTTATTGGTGCGGGCAGAGCAGCTGATGGGGCTGTGGGGATGCCGTGGCAGAGCTGCAAAACTCTTCCCAGCACCGGCTAGACCGAGGCAGAGGGCACCAGCCATCTCCCATCCCTCCGCAACGTCACTGTTTTTAAATGCGCTGGTAGCTTAAAATAAGAATAACCTGCTCGAGGGCTTCTTAAACTGTGGAATTAAATATGGTTCTGGTCTCTAGGCAGAGTCTGAGTCTTCAATTCTAAATCTGCTCAGCCAAGCGAAATATTGCGGGAGGGAAAGGAATCAATATTTCTCAGGCCCAGCACAGAGAGAAGGCTGCCTGAGCATGGCTGAGGGATGCACTGGGGAGGAGGACATGGTGCTTGCCATGCCAGAGAGCTGCCGCTGCTGCTCACAGAGGCGTGGGTGGCAGTCCACTGCACTCGGGGCAGGTCCAAGGAGACAGACGAGTTTCTCTCTGGGTGGTTCCCAGCATGGCCTTTCAGATAAGGAAATGCAGCTTTCTCAGTGGCTGGTGAAAGTCTGTGAGCTCGTGCCAGAGCAGGAGCGCCGGGGCTTTTTCTTCTGGTACCTGGTGTGTGAGCTGAGCCATGCAGGAGATCAAATAATTGGGGCTAATCAGGGTTTCTAGCTGAGTAACTTTCCCCCGTAACCTGCAGGGCCCATCGCTTGGAGGATGTCAGGATTTCAGGTAACAGATGGAGTGCTATTGCGTGTGATCTGCCGGGACCACCAGCCAAGGACTGCTCTGGATGCGCTGTGTGCCACATTGCATGGCCCATGGCAGCGTGCCCCAGACATGGCTGTCCTTGACCAAGGGCTGCCTATTGCCCAGAGGATGCAAGTTGGGTGGGGAATGGCCCCTGGTATCTGCTTGTGGAGCATTGCTGAAGATACTTATCCTTCCCTGCAAAAAAGGGCTTGAGCTAGAGCTGAGGTCTGTAGCTCAGAGGAGGATGAAGCTGAGTTTGCCAGGTCTAAGTTCTTGGGGTGGTTTCTGTCCAACCTGTTTCCTCGCTGAGTCCTGATGTTCTCCCTGTCTGCTGCTGCATCCTCCACAGCGTCTGGTGGTGGGCAGAGGGAGCTGTGCAGCTGTGGTGGGATTGGGAGCGGAGCAGGTTCTCCATCCACAGCGGAGAGGGGAAGGACAAATGTTATTGACCTGCTCTGGCATCTGACCAAACCACAGACACTCACCCCTCCCAAAAAGCCTTTCTGATAGCTTAATTTCTTAATTGCTGTCTGTGATCAGGATGTCAGCTCTGGCTCTCCTCCAAGATATGTCACTTCTTGCTGCCTGGGGCTTTCTACCACCTTGCTTGGTCACTACTTTCAGCTCACCCCCTTGGCCGGCTGGAGAACCTCCCGGCTCTGTGCAGGCCACCTCTGCTGCCCTGAGGGCATTGTGGCAAATATCGAGGGAGCCTCAGATGTGGAGGAGTGCCAATTCAGAGCCCCAGCTCCAATGTTGTTTTGTTTCTTGGCCGGAGCGACAAGGGTTGGAGCTGAACCATGTGTTTGGAGGTCCCAGCTGGAGTCCAGCACGGTGCCTGGGGGAGATAAGATGCTCAGGTGTCTGGTGCTGGGCTCAGGATGGAGAGCTGGAGAGCAGGCGTGGCAGGGTGCCTGGAGCTGAGGCCCTGGCAAGGGACCTAAAGGAGAGCTGCCCTCTGTGGGGTCTGGCACTGGGCCAATGGGAATTCCTGGCAGGTCCAGCCATCCAGATAAGGCAGTGCCATGAATGCATGCAGCAGGAGCTTACAAGCAGCAGTGCAGCGAGGCTCTATATCTCAATAAGCAGCACTCCAAGGCAGATCTGAAAATAAATATTTGAAGAGGAAATAGTACTCTGTCTTCTATTGTCTCTCCGCCTTTCCTCTCTCTCTTTCTCTCCTCCTTCCCTTGTCTTTTACATTTGACTGAACATGAGAGTTTGTTGTTAAGGGACAGTTTGTTTTCTTGTATTTTTTCCCTTTTCTACTCTCCCAATGAGGAAACCACAGGAGCTGCACTGTTAACAATCTGGACCCACACAGCAGCGAGGACTGTCTTCATGCCAAGCTTGTCTATGCCCAGGGTGCTGGGTGCTTGTTTTACTCTGTTGCTTAGTTTGTTTGCTATGATAAAACACAACTGGACAGTTGTTTCTTCTGCAAGCAGCAGAGCCATGATGGGATCAAGAAGTCTGTAAATGTGCTTCAGCCCAACCCTACAATAATTTTCCTCATTCTTAGCAACTTTGGCTTTGTGCAAGGTCAGTAGTGCTGTGAATGATACTGCTCCTGGTCCCTGTTGGCCTTGGTGGGAAAGGTTAAAACTGGCCCAGGAGGAGCCTTGTGTCTTCCTGGAGAAAGAGGAGTAAGGAACTCTTAAGCTGTGGATGGACGTGAAGGTCAGGGCTTGTGGCGCTGCATGTACTCCAAGTCAGGTTACCAAGGCAGTGGATTTTCACACACAAGTGAGAAAACCAGCCTCTCACCTGCTGCTGGCTGCGAGCTGGGTAACCAAAGAAAGGGGAACCCCATAGGGAAACGGCGCACAGCCAGTGCAAGGGGGGCTTGCTGGGATGAGCAAGGCCCTCCATGGACAAGAGCTGGTGAGAGTAGGGATGTGGTGTGCAGAAGTTGGTCCTGGAGTGGAGAAGCGAGTACAGTGACCTGGATGACCTCCTCCTCTGCATTTGAGGATCAGTGGGCTCAGAAAGGAGTGTGAGCATCATCCAGAGCCCTCCTCTGAGCATGAAAGGAAGCGGATGGGGCTGCCAGATGGCTCGAGATGTGCTTCTAAATTAGCAGTGGGAAACGTGCAGTATAAAGCACTAGACTGAAGGAATGCAGGGCCTGGGTCAGACTCTTCCTCCTGCAGAGGAGGGGCTGGGTAGATCGTTACGGGAGCGGCACAAGGAGATCTCGGAGCCACTGAACATGGGCACCGCGGTGCCATCTCTCCTGTGTTCTTTGGCACAGTCGTAGGCCATTGCTCAAGCACACAGCCTCTGACTCGGTTTGCTTTAAACCAAGATGCAGAGGAACACAGCTTTTCTCTCTAGGAAAAAAAAATGCTGCTTGTTCTTTATCTGTGCAGTATCTCACGGAATGGGAAATGACTGGAATGAAATTTCCAGGCACTAATGTAATAGAAGTACTCATAATTTGTGTGTATGCCTGTGTGGGGCTAATGATCCCGTACTGCGTGGCCCTGAGCATCATCCCATGCCGTCCTGCTCTTCTTGAGCCAGAGCTCACCTGCCAAATGGCTTCATGGCTCACTCGAGGTGCCTCTGCATCGCGCCTCATCTGAGGCTCTGGGGCGTAAGGTGGGGAAGGAAGAGCCTGAGACGTGTCAAAAGATTGTGGAGGAGGACAGGGAGGGTACCACAGGGCTATTCACAGAGAAGCTCACCAGGGTAGTGTTAATGCTGCCTCCTGTGATTCCTTCTGAATTGCAGGGCTGCCCAAGTCCCTGCTCTGCACACACCTCCATTCCAGAGGCTTGAGGTTATTTTAAAAACAAGTAAATATTAAAATATTGGCTTCTTTTTACTTGCCATCTGGAGTCAGAGTCTAGGGGTTTTGACATTCTCCACTGTTTCTGTGCAGCTGGGAGGGCTGGCCCCTCTCCTCTCCCCTTGGTTTCTAATGAAAGCCAAGCTTCCCGCATCTTAACTTGACTCCAGGGGCTGGGGCTTCGAGAAGCTCTACCTCTGTAATACTGACAATAAAATTGTAAGAGCTGGCTATGCTGCTGTAAAACTTTTATTGCTGTGTGAAGAGGAACAGAGAGTCCTCCGTCCCTGTGGCTCCTTGGCTCCCCCTCCATTCCCACCCACTCTGGGGTTTTGTGCCAGGCAGCACACACCATTTCCCTCTGCTCCTACTCCCCTTGATCCCATCCCTGTCCAGTATTCCTGGGGCTCCCCTGGGGCAGCTCTGCTCCCTCAGCGGGTTCACCTCCGCTGCGCAAGGACGCGCACAAGGACTCGTGCCCTTGCCGAGCGGCGCGGTCGCTTCAGCTCCCCGTCTGCAGCACCTGGGGGAGGAGAAGAGCCGCGCTAGCTCCCCGCGGGGCTAGGCCAGCCCTGCCTTTTGCCTTTCATGGCGACTGGGAGCGTCGGCTGCCTTCCCAGCCCATTCCTGGCCATGTTTCCAGATGGCAGCGGCGCTGCCCGTGTGCGTGCGGGTTGGGCATGACGGCTTTCGAGAAACACAAACGCTCCGGAGTTCTCGTTAGGACTATTTAGCCTGATTCAAAGCTAGATTAAATAATGCGTGTGCGATATGCCTATCAACATCGACAAATGGAAAGAGATGTCTCTGAGTGTGTCTGTGGAGGTTTCCCCAGTGAAGAAGTTTGGGGAGGAGAGCAAGGAGGGAGCAGAGCAGCAAGGGTCTCTCTCAGAGGGGTTTGGGCCGTGCAGAGTGGCTCAACGGGCACTCTTGGCTCCTCACTGAGATTTTGGAGCCGGACAGATAGGTCCTCTGGGAGATGCTGTGTCATAGGGTGGACAAGGAGGATCTGATCAGCGCATGCAGGAGCCACTTGGTATTCATGGCTGCCCATTACTGTGCATCTTCCCTCTCCACTTTCCCTGCTCCTCAGGGGCAGCAGGAGGTAATTTCAGGCTAGGCTGCTGATGGAGAGCAATGGAAGGCTTGTGATACGGCTCCCCAAAGCGTTTCGGCCCCTTGTTTTGTATGGTAATTGATTTCTCTGAGGCTGTGCGTGCCCCGGCGTGTTTCCCTTCCTGCTGGTTTCTCCCTGGCCACAGGCTGGTCCCCAGCAGAACCCTTTGGAGACACTGTCTCTCTCCTCGGTTCTGGCTGTGCTCCTGCCCCAGCCTGCTCCACGAGAAAGGAAGAGGAGAGGAGCTGTAGCAACAGGAGCCAAAGGGCAGTGTCCTGGCGCATCCTTGCTGAGGACAGCTGTGGCTTTGCCCACATCCCGGAGGGATGCAGCGAGGGGACCGGGCACAGCGAGGCAGGGCTGCCACGGGAAGAGCCGCGG
>NW_008622165.1:60847-65442 GCF_000691845.1 Merops nubicus
TCAAGGCAAGGGTGGAGGTTTTGGAACCCCTGACTGCTGCACGCACCCCAGGAGGGGAGTTTGCGGAGCCGATGGAAGATGGCACCCCTGCTTGGAGCAGGGGAAGCCTTGTCTCTGCCTCCTTCGCCCTCTCCCTGGCACGGCTGCTCACAGGCAGTGCCTCCATTAGCTCCCGGGGGGGCTGCTGGACCGCGGGCTGCCCCCCTGCCCCGGGGACAGGAGCGGTGGGACCGGCTCGGGAAGCAGGTCTGGGAGGAAGGGCTCCATCACGGTAACTAATAACTGTGTGCTGACAAATTGAATTATACCTTTTCCAGTTGGCTGCACTATTGATCAGAGAAAAGGTTTGTGGTTTTGTTAGGCTTTTTTTTTTTTTCCCCTTCTTTTTCCTTTTAAGTTACAGTTGCGATGTCCTGGGGGCTTATAATGAACTAAATAAGGTCAGGTTAGCAGAAGAATCAAATATGCTCTGGCAGCAGAAGCGTGGGCTTTTCCTGGTGACTGAGAGGAGAGGAGCAGCAGCAGCTCTGTCTCCTCGGTGCTCTGGTGCATGGGAGTGTCCTGCCGCAGGCTCTTGCTCCCCGGGAGGGGCTGGTGTAATGGGGTGATGCGGGTGGGCTGCCGGGGAGGGGAGAGGCAATGGAATTGTGCTTGGCCTGATCCCGAGCAGTGTGGCAGGAGCTGCGGGAGAACCAGGGTTCTCCAAGGGTTCTCTCCCACCTGCTTCCCAGCTCATGGAGAGCCACTCAAGCTGCTCCCACCCTATCCCTGTCTGGGAGGTTGCTGAGGTGGGCACGAGATGCACGGTGGGGAGCATGGAGCCAGGATTTGGCCAGGCACAGCATTTGGCCGACAGCTCCCTGTGGGGTTGCTGCCTGGGGAAGCTGATGGTGTTCAGTGCTTTGCTCCCGTGCCGGGATCCTGCTGTGAACTCAATTAAAGCTGTGTTGGGGAAAGAGAGAATAAATTACTCAGATGAAAAGGATGAGTGAAAAAACGTGTGTAGAGAAATGCCAGACCACCTTTGAAAGGCTTTATCGAACTGGGACACATGTCACCTTGGCAGCAGCACTTCTGCAGGGAAGGGGGAACGCTCCCGTCATGTCCCTGCTCCTGGGCTGGGACCAGGATGAAGCCAGGCAGGGCTGGCTTAGGAGAAGCAGAGGGTTGAGGTAACCTGTTGATGCCAGACTCGGATAGAGGCGAGGCATTGGAAAACCATCTTGAAGCTGTGCTCAGGTGGAGGTTTGCAATGGTAACAGTGTCCACCTAAGAAAGGAGGGTGGCTGCAGGTTCAGCAAGTGGCTCCAGTGGCTCTTGTGTCCCATTCTCTCTTTATCCAGGTACCCAGCCATGTGCCCTGCTTCCCCCAGCCCCTCCAGTCTCCTCAAGCTCTGCAGCTTGAGTTTCTGGGAGAAGCCAGCAGCTCTGGGTAAAGGCTGGATTTGCTGTTCAGGGCCATGAACACTACAGAGGGAGCAGCTGTCAAAGAGAGCAAGCCTTGCTGCCACCGAGCCACTGGTCAGCTGGGGCTGGCAGATAAACCCTGTAATGGCAGAAAATCACTCTGAGAGGTCAGGACTAGTGTGCTGCATGCAGCCCTTGGCTGCTAGTTGGACAGACCTTCTAATCCAAAAGAGGAATCCAAGGCAGTGTAATGCACTGGCCAACTCTGCAGCCCTGGGGCTGTGCTGGGAGGGGTCACCTGAGGGCAAGCTTCAGTAAGCAGTAGAAGCAGGGATATTCGGTCTTGGTTTTGTGTAGCTCTGTTTACAAAGAGCCAGGCTGAAATTTTGCCTGCCCTGGGGTGGATCTGGACGGTCTCCAGAGCTGTCCATGTGCTGGCAGAGCTGCCATGCTCCACACGACGGGTTTTCCCACTTTCCCCGTCGCCGCAGCACCACCACCCTGGTGCAGGGTTCAGAGGTGTATGTAAGGAGCTGTGCGTGCCACAGCAGGATGGTGAAGTGCTGGTCCCTTGGCAGGTCCCTGTCATCCAGCACCTTACCCTGCTTGCTCTACACCCAGCCCTGATGAAAGCCAAGGTGGTATCAGGAGCGCTGGGTCCCATCCTGCTGAGGTGTGACCAGCAGCCAGAGGACACTGTCTGGGCACAGAGCTGACGTCTCTGCTCTTAAGTGCCACCTTCCTCCTCCCACACTGGCCTGCTTGAGAGTCCAGCCACATCGGGTACCGGATTAACATTCCCAGCACAGCATCACTCCATCACCATTTCTATTAAACTCATTTGCTATCTAAAGGAATTCATTTTCCACTTTGTTTGCCCATGATAAAAAAAAAAAAAAGCTGAAGGCCCGGTGGTTGAGCGGGGGGAGCGCCCAAGCAGGGAGCTGGGTGCCAGCATGCCCTCCTCAGGCCATGTGCTGGGAGGAGAGAGGACATTCCCACCGCCCCTGAAACACCATGCCTCTATCTCTGTGCTTCCGCCATGCTCCTGGAGGGAAGAGCTGCCTGTTGCAGGCACCAATGCTGGCGCTTGCTTCTTGCTTGCTTTCTCAAGGAAATGACGCTCTTTCACCCTAGGATGAGGCTTTGCCAAATCAAATTGTGCCCTTTTTGCTGGGGATATCCCTGAACCTAAGGGAACTCTACTGCTTTCCAAAAATTGAGTTTTCTTGGAGTCTACAGTGAGTTCAGGCAAGGTATAGGGAAGCCAGGTTCTCTCTGCCTGCTCCTCCATCTCCTTGTGCATCACATCCTTCAGTCAGCTGCTTTGCAACAGGCTGGAGATTTCTTGCCCCTGCCTGGGCCTCAGGGTCTGTCTGTGTGTTTGCACACATGAGGAAGGGAGGAAACAGGGGTACAGAGAGTGCCAGGGGGAGAAAAGAGTGTGTGTGTGCATGTGAGCACATGCCTTTGTGTGTGCCCATCCGCTTTGGGGACTGCGGGGCTCCAGGTGACCCACACACACCCCCACACCCACACACTGTGGTTTATCATGGAGCCTCCTGCTACAGGCAGGTACTACTGGAAAAAGGGAGTGAGATGCTTTGCAGCCCTCTGTGCTGCTGCTTTCAAGGTCGGAGGCTGCTGGTAATTGATCTACAGCCTCACAATAAATCTTGTGCCGAGGGAGCCTTCCCTGCTGGCTCTCAACAGCAGCATCCATCCTGCATGGCTCGGCCAGCCCGGTCACCAGCAAGAGGGTCCCATCGCTCCCTGCCTTGGCTGGGTGGCATTCGGGTCTGCAGCTGGCCCTGATGGCTCCTGGCTCTGCCACACACCCTGTGCTGCTTGCGGCTGCCTTTACAGGCAGCTCCTCCCGGGGCCAGCAAAGCCCTGCTGGGGTCTGCAGCCACAGGGCAGGAGAGCACCAGTGACTGGCACAGGGCCTGGCGCATGGCTGCTGGGGCCAGGTAGTTGATTTGGTGAGTTTGAGAGATCCAGCACGGCCTTGGGTTTGCCCCACAGGATCTGGTGTTTAGGGTAGTCTCCCAGCCGATGGGAAATCTGGCTCCAGGGCAGGCAGAAAAGGAGCTGGAGCTGGCATCCAGCTTCCCAGGGAGCCTGTGGAGACGTGTGTCATGGCGGAAAAGGAGCTGAGGGAAAAAGAAGAGCAGCGATGGTGGCCATCAGCTGTGGAGCACTGGGGCTCAGCGCTGGGCCACCCTTCTGACCTGGGGCCCACCAAGGCCCAGGCCTGAGTGGTTTGATGAAAAACCACAACCCTTCGTAATCATCATTTGCTGCAGCTAACCAGCAGCTCTGCTAGTGATCAGGGCAGCTTTCAGTCCCGGAGCAGGGGCTGGCTTCAAGCCCCCCTCACCTGCACCGTGAGCAAAGCTCTGCTCTCCCCGTCCCTTCCCGTGGGATCAGCCTAGCCACCCTGTTCCCACAGAGCACCGGCATGTCCTGCTCTATCTGGAGAAACCAGTTTCCATTCCCCAAATCCTTTCTCCGAATCGCTGGTACTAATGGAGGAGTGATGGAGCCAGTTTGACCCCCCTGGTACTTGCATCTCTCCCTGCAAAGCCCACTAATGAGTGATGAGTTGTGCTAATTACTCTAACCCTGGCAGGCCAGATGAGAGCACCAGGACTTAACTAATACTCAATTAATCCCTGGTTGCTTGTGTTGATTTCCCCTGTTCCCAGCAGCCGTCAGAAAGTCATCATATAAATAGTGACGGGGGGAGGCAGATAAATCTCGTGCAGCTGATAACCTCTGTGTGTGGCAGGGGAACCATACAGCCCACCCACACAAGGGACATGGTGCTCTTGTGTGCTCTTGGGGCAACTGGGATCCCCTCTTTGAGTCAGCAGCATTAGGTCCCAGCTGCTGTTCCATCCCTTGATGCTCTCATCCCTGGAAGCACCAGTGCAGCCGGCCAGATGGATGCAGGGAACTCCCAACCCTGTGCACGGGGCCAGGCAGGAAAGAGAAGCCAGGAGGGGTTGAGGTGGTTGGGAAGATCCTTCACCAGCAGCACGGTGAGTCTCAGGGAGCTTTTCATCCCGTTGTTTCTCACACCTGCAAACCCGCTGGCTCCCGAAACACTTCAGGATGCACAGGAGGCTGTGCGGGAGCCGGGGCTGCCCCAGCCCCTCTGTACACCCCAGGGCATGGACCCCACC
>NW_008622165.1:65473-81694 GCF_000691845.1 Merops nubicus
TGGGGCTGCCCCGGCTCCCACCAGTGTGCTGAGCTGCCGCCCAGAATGTGCCCTGCCGTTGCTATGGTGATGTTGCTGTTTCTTACCTTGCCGGGGAAAAAAAAAGCCTCCAAACGTTTAATTCTGCAGCCCACCTGGGAGCCTTTTAAACTCCCCGTTCAGCGTTTGACATGTAATAATTTTTCTGCTTTTAAGATTATCCTAAAATGCTCATTCTCTTTCTCTCTCTCAAAATTTCAGCAGTGGAGCCTCAGAAAGAAATCGGCATAAAATATACTGGTACAAGTTTCCAATGCCGATTTCTCACCATCACTGGGAACAGGCAGTGACAGGCACTGGGGAAGGGGACACAGCAGCACGACTCAGGGCCAACCACCAGCAACAACCAGCACGGTGCACTCACCGTGGAGGGCTGGGCCCTGGGGTGAGATACTGGGGCCAACAGAGAAGGGAAGGAGGCGATGGGCTGGACAGGCATTCAGGAATTTGGGGAGAAGGGAAGCTGGTCCTATTTGGTAGCAGGGAGTGCTTTGATCTGCCCCACATACGTAGTGATGCCATTGCTCTAGAGAGGAGACTTATCTGTGGGGTAGGCAGCAGTGCAAAAATGAAAATCAGACAAAACTTCCCTGAAGAAACTGAATTAAGACTTGGCTCAGTTCCTGGGACCTGCCCCGGGCTCCTCAGGTGAGCTGGGCTCTTCTGTCCTGAAATGCTGGGGTTTGAACCCCGAGCCCTGAATTAAGGTTGACATATGGGTGATTCCCACAGCCCTTCATACAGAGGAGGTGAGTTTGCCTTATAGCTTCCCCCCAGGGTGCGGCCGGCCCTGCAAGGAGAGCCATAAGGGAAATGAGCCCCAGGGGTCCCGCACTGAGTTGACAAAGGCCAGGTGTCCCTGCTTGGGGATAAAAGCCAGGATCACTTGCAGGGAGTCAGGAGTGTCTGCTTTGTGGAGTGCACTCCACAGAGCTTCCTGGTTCAGGGCAGACCTCCTGACTACCTGGAGCTGAGCTCTGGTCTGTTTAGACCTTTGTGAATGCGGGTCAGCCAGGTGAGAGTCGCCATGTGGGCACCTTTTTCTTATGTATTTAACTGGCTGGTCTGGCTGTTTCCCATGCCAACTATGGGAAACCTCGGTTCACTGTGTGTACCACCTGTTGTGGGCCGAGTTACGTCCTTTGTGGGATCGTTGGGGTTGGTGTCAATTATGTACCAGCTGATTGATCTGTTTGTACCCCCGGTGGTCATTCATGGAATGTCCTTTTTGCTTACAATAGTCTGCATCTTGGTTCATGTTCCTGCTGGTTCTATCATTCTTGTTGGGCCTGGTCATTGGCAGAATACGTCCCTCCCTGGGTTTCCCTGATGGTGCAGGCGAGCAGAGCCCAGCTCCACGTCACAGCCTTGACGTGCGAATAAATACAGCCAAAACTGTCAGGAGCTGGGTACCGCAGCGACAAGAGGCGCTCGGGCACCAGCAGCGGGACACCATCATATGGCTGTTTGTGCTTGGGTATCTGCACACCTTACCAAGCAGATGGTCTGCTCCAGAGAACTGGGATACAACAAGCCAGTGGAGCAATTTAATCTCCAGAAATAATTTAATATGGCTTCCTCTAGAGTATGGTGGTTTGATTTTTTTTTTTTTTTTTTTTTCCCTTCTTCTGGCCAGCCATAGTATAATTTAATCCTGCCTTCTGTGTGAAGGTCTATTTTGAGCTTGCCACCTGCAGAGTGTTTTAATCCCGCAACTCGCAAAGTAATTCAATCCTCTCCCTTGGTGAGTAATTTAATCCTCTATTTCCAGGGTAATTTAATCCTCTCCCTGGGGAATAATGGAATAATTTGATCCTCCATTTCCAGAGTAATATGATCCTCTACCTGAGAAGCTCAATACTTTAAACCAGCCACCTGGGAAGCTGCGTGTACGCCCGTCTGCAGGCTCTGCCATCCATGTCCGGGGAGGTTCCCAGTAAATCCATCCCTGTGCTGGCCGGGGTAATCTGGGTGGGTGTGGAATGGGCAGAACCATTCAGCACTGCCTGACCCTGGGGCTTTCGAGTCTGGGGCTGTGATTGCTTCATTTAAATTCTTTCTCAACTGGTTAATCCATTAGCTCGTGAATTAGTTTTAATCTGGCCGGTGCCATGTTTGCTAAAGCGTGGCAGCCTTAGCCCCTGCTCTGTGGGGCTACTGGTGTGAGGGAGGTCTCCTGCGGGCTCCTTTGGGCCCTGTGGGGTGGCTCAGTTCTGCCTGTAAATAGAGAGATAAATAGGTGTATATTTCTAGGGATTGTCTTCCCGGTTTTCTGGAAGGACACTGCTGTGGTCTTTTGGTTCCAGGAGGACTCACTGGTGGGGAACTGGCTAGTGAAATAGCCGAGCCCTGGGTGCCATTCAGCCAGAACCCCCCGCACCAGAGGTCCACAGGCAAGGTCCCAGCATCCAAACTGAGGAGCTGGGAGCACAGCCACGGAGACCACCCGCTCCTGGAGCTGAGCTGCACTGCCCTGCCCTGCCCAGGCATCCAGGACACGAGCATTGCCTCTGTCCTCACTGCCAGCCTTCTCGTGGGGCCTCTGGGCATGCCACACACCTTCTCACAGCACAGAAATCCACCTTGAAAGCAACAGAGGCTCCATATTGGGCTGCATGAGCGAGAGAGATGCGCAGCGGGAGTCTGGCTGGTTTACACCTCTTCCCCCTCATTTCTGCTATAGCAAAGGCTCAGGAGACAGAGTGTTTCCTTAGCTGAGATGTTAAGAAGAGGGAGAAATACGAATAATTATAGTGTCCGTTTCCATGCAGAGGAAGATCTGTGGAGCATCCAGAACAGAAATATTTCCCTGCCCCTCTGAAGACTGCAGCATTTTGTACTCAGGGTAGGGATTAGCACAGTGAAAAGGAAATTACACCCTGAAAAACAAAACAAAACAAAAACAAAAAAACAACAGAGAAGAGGAGGAAGAGGGAGAGGTGAGGCAGTGGGGCTGGAGGAGGGACCTGGTGAAGACGGGATGAACTGAGGGACCATGCTGGCCTCAGGTTTTGCTTGCCAAAGCATGGACCAGAAGTTGCCCCAACATGGCAAGGCTGAGGGTGGACAGTGTCAGAGCCCGCCCATTGCCCTGAGAAGTCCCCATGCATCACCCATCTCTTCCCCAGGTGAAATGTTAGGTGCTTGAGGCTATTATTATTATTATTATTTATTTAATCCCACTGTTAGTGCTTAAGTCTTTGGGAAGCCAAAGGAGAGGGAAGTGGCTTGGAGGAGCAGAGCCAACTTTCATCACTCCCTCTGTGCAGCTCCCATGTGCACAGTGTTGGAAGTAACTCCCCATTCCCCCGAGCCTGCTGCAGCCCCCCAGGACCACCCCGGTCACCCATCGCATCTCTCAGCAGCCTCCAGCCAGGGCTGCACTGGGCTAAGAGCTGCCAGAAGTGCCAATGATAATTGTTTTTCCCAGGGACAGAGAATTTAGGCAAAACCCCATGCCTGGGCTGAGCAGAATGCATTGTTACTTCTGCTGCATGCTTTACATGCCCCAGTCCCTCCCAGGACTGCTAAAATTCTGCTTTTAAAAACTCTGCTTTATACAAAAGTCTGTCCTGGATATGTCATCTCGCATTCTAACGTGATATATTAGACAAATAGTTCTGTATGTGCAAAGCGTTCCCAAGTACCTGCAGGCCAGAGGGAAGAGAGGGGCCTGCGTATCTTTCAAAATCCCATTCTAAATGTCTCCACTTCAAAGTCTCCTGTGTGAATTCTGCTCTGTGCCGCATCTCTCGCCCAAACACCAGCCCTGCCAGCTGTCTCCGGGCTGTGCTGGACCCGGGCGCCTGCTTTGGGTGGCTGTGCCCTGCCCTCTGCCCAGGGAAACGGTGGCCTTCTGCCAGTTATGGTGTATCTCCCAGATGTTTTAGTCTTCTGTTGGGGTGCCGAGAGAGAGGGCAGGAGAGAAATATCTCCCTTTACTCCTTGAAATGTGAGCTGCTCTGTTTAACTAGTCTTGGTGTTCACTCACCTCTCTTCCCCTCTAATGAGTCGGGTTTTGTTCTCCCATATCACGTCTGGATGCACATTGTGAGTAATTGATGGACAGGACCCAGCCTCTGAAAGCTATCAACGTAGCGACTGTGAAATCACACGTCCAAATATGTTTATCTTTCCAGCTTTTAGGGCCTGAGTGCTCTTCGGACACAGATTTCCGTACTTCAAGGAGGAGAGCAAATTTCTTTCAAAATGTCAGCATAGAAATGAGAGAGAAAACGGAAGACACAGGGGCTGCTTAAACTTTACATTCACGACGAAGCAGTGCAGCTTGGCTCGGGGGTAGAAACCAGAGCTCAGCCGCAGCTGAGACTTACCCTGGGGGTTGTGGCGGTGCCTCGGGGGTCTGCATGCTGCAGCAGTGGGATGAGAAGGCCGGTGCCATCCCTGGATGCTACACTGTGACAGGTACACCTGTCACGAGGCTGTCCCGTGGACTGTGGCTCCCCACGGCCGAGTTGCAGGCAGCGGCCTCACGGCGAAGGGCTCAGGTCAGTGCCTGCTCTTGGCATGGCTCTCGAGTGCTCTGTGAGTAATTCTCAAGTGCAAGAATTACTCTCCACACAAGCACCTCTCCAAGACTCGCACAGCAGATGTTAGAGGTTTCTCCTCAGTCCCTCCCCAAGCGCTGGGCATGGGAGGACAGCAGGTGAGCTGTGGTGAAGGCAGTGGTGGGAAGATTTCCCCGTCCAGCCAGGAGGATTGAGCATGTTCCCACTGCCTGGGCACAGCCTCCCTCCTCCCCTGGCCAGACCCTGATGGGGCTGTCCACGACCCCCACGGAGTAACACCGGTGAAGCCATGAGCTGTCGTCTGTCCCAGATGGAGACAAAGTAGCCGCAGCACATCCCTGCACGCCGCTGATCAATGGCCGCACGTCTCGTCCTTAGCAGTCTTGGAGTTTGCGTTGGCAGAGCCCGACTCACACCAACAACAGGAGCCGCCTCTCGCTGTTGGCGGCAGCTCTGCCGTTGCTGAGCCTTCACACACCCCCCTCTTCCCTGGAGCCAGCCCCTGCTCCTGGCACCACTCACGCATCCACCCGCGGCCGCAGTGCTGGTGGGCGCCCGCTCGCTGCCCTCTTGCAAGCATGGGCTTTGCCCCTCTTTTGATGTAGCTCACCGTCCCGTCACTGTCCTCCCTCCCCTGCTGTCCTGGAGGGCTCCTCGTACATCAGCACCAGAGCTTAGTCTGCCTCCAAACTGCACTCGCTCCCTTGTCAGACCTGTGCAGACATCTTTAAGTGTCGGTGGCAGGTTAGGCGAGGAGCCCTTGTGGGTTTGATGCCAGAGCTCCTGGGGGATGATGTGGTCTGTGCTAAGCAGAAGCTGGGAGTGTAGGCTGAGAGTGATCCCTCTGAGGTCTCTTGTCACTCTGACTCTGTCTCCAGTCTCCTTTTCCTGAGGAGCTCGGCGGGATGGAGATGAGCTTCAGGAGAGGACTGGGATGCGGGTGGAGGTAGGGCCAGTGTGCCAGAGCCCAGGGTGCTGAGGACCCTCACTCAGAGCAGTGCTGCTTAGCCCATCACCTGCAGCTTGTCTGCCCCGCTCACACTCCCAGAAACTCTCTGGGAGCTCTGAGGCTGCACCAACTGTGGCTGCAAGCCTTGGGACAGGGCTTCCCGGCCAGGGTCCTGCTGCGTTTCTACCCAAGCCCCATTGAGCTGTTTCCAGTGTGGGACAGGGGTTCTGTATGTGAGCTGGACTTCCTGAGCCACAGCACTGTCCCACCCCATGTAAAGGTCCCCAGCAGGCTGCCTTGGCTGCTGGCTATGCCTCGCAGTGCCCCGTCCTCCTGTTGGGCTGTGACCAGGGTGCTCCATCATGGGGCCGCTGAGCCCACTGTCGAGCCCGCTGCCTGCCAGCAGGACTCGAGCTGCGCCCACCGCTGCCATGCAGGGACCTGACAGCGGCGCGGTGCAAGAGCCTCGTGCCTCTGCCGGGGGATGACAGGTGCTGCCGAGCCACTGCAAAGCTTTTGGGCACAGCCTGAGAGCAGTTGGGAGCAGAAGGAGCTCTTCCCTGGCATTGCCATGGAAGGGAGGTGAGGAGAAAGAGGAGGAGAAGCTGGAGCATGGGAGCATGCGGGGACACAGGCTCGGGAGGAGGGAGCGCACCGGGGCTGCACGTCACAGGTGAGCTCGGGCAGCATGGGAGAGGATCACAGATTCTGTGTGTATGGGTCTGCCCAAAGGTTCTGTGGGCATTACATTTGGGTTACCGTGCGTCCGTATAACAGAGTCACCTCTGAGGGTCCCAGGTACAGCAAATTGTTATGAGGCATCTGTAGATGCTTCAGGCCTCAAGTGAGAGCTTGGTTGCCAACACACTCTTTGCCTTCTTTCTTGCAAGCGCTAAAAAAAATCAGAAAGGAGTTTTGCAGCTCCAGATTCTAGCCCCTGGCCTATTCTCAGCCCATTGGCACAGTGTTAGGCTGGGACATTTGGTCTGCAAAGGCCAGGGCTGTGGGAGAAAACCTTGAGCCACCCCTGGGACCTCCCAGTAGCCCTGACGCGCCTTTTGGTTCTGTCACCAGAAATGCACAAAAAATGTACCTTTTTGATGGAGAAGTCTAAACATTTTGGAAACTGAGAAACAGGCTTTTGGAAGTGTTTCTGCAGAAGTGAGGCCAAGCCACATTTTACATCACTCCCACCCTCCTTGGCGCCCAGGAAACCCATTTTGCTGCCAGAGAGAAGCTCTTGCACGTGTAATCCCTCTGCCCTGAGTTGCATGTGCCCCCTCTCTGGCAAATGCATTTACCACAGCATGGAGCACAAACTTGTCTTCTCTGTATGTGACTTTGGGCTGTATTGCAGATTAAAAGATTTGTCTTTCTCCTTTATCCAGCAGGTGGGTCTCTGGTGGCTATTTCAATAGCATTCCTTGCATGGGCTCTGGGATGTCTGTGCTGAGGTTCTCAGTAAACTCAATTACACCGTGGTAATAGCATGGTATTGACTCAGGAGCCTCAGCAGCTCAGGACTCTTGCCGTTTATTAGTTGTTTAATTATATGGCACATCAGGCCAAAATAATGTCATTAGCTAATTAGCCCATGTTGGGGTTTTCTGTATTTTTTTTTAAATTAATGTTAACATCAGTGAAAGGTGCCAGCTGGTAGCCCAGGAGGCTGTGCTCCTTTTATCCACCGAGCAGGTCGAGACTGGCCCCAGCCTAGATGCTCCTCCACACCATCCCACGGGCACACGTGTCCCCTGCCACCTTCAGGGAGCCATGCCGGGAGATGTGATGTTCCTCCCTCATCCCCCTCACAGGGCTTGAGTGTGCTCCCTGTGACAGCACCTTCTCAGCAGCAGGATCTGCTCCTCCTTTCACCCCGGGGGAGGTGGACGACGGAGCAACATCCCAGTGGTTCACCTGGAGGTGTACGCAAGCTGTGTACAAATCCTGTGGGGTTAGGAGACCTACAAGGCAGCTTTAGCTATCTCTCTGTGGTTTCTGTGGCTTTTCTCTGGAGGAGGCAGCGATGCCATGGGGGAGGTGCTCTGGGCAGGGTGCTGCATGACTTCCACCAGGGATGGTTTTATAATTAAGATCTTGGCTACTGTATCGTAACAGCACCAAAGATTTCCAGTGTGATGGCTGCTGGCTTATGGAGGTCCTTCAGCTGCCTGCTTCAGGCCTGTAATTTCCAAAGTGCTCGTGTAGCCCCTGCAAGCTTCTTATCATTCTTGAACCCAAACAGATCGGCTCTGGGCTTTACAAAATGCATTTGCTGCTCCTAAAGATTTCTTAACGTCTATTGACCTGGCTGGGTCTATTCCAAACTCTGAAAAATTGCAGGCCCCTGCAGATGCTTCCATGTCCTTGAAGACAAGTGCTGCAGACTTGAGAAACTCCCTGGGGAGCCCATGCACTTCTGAGAGGTTCTAGAGTCCACAGCAAATAACTCCAAAATAACCATGTAGTGCTCCCCCAAGTCCTCAAAGGCACTAGTTCAGATGAGTAAAATAAATGTGGAGTTAATAGACCACACTGAATTTAGAATGTGGCATTCCAAAAAGGGGGGGGGGGGAAATAGACGACTTTTTCAGTAGTGAGAAACTTCCTATTTTTCAAACCTTTTTGTCTCCCTGATGCCTTAGCTGATTAATTGGAGCCTCTCTCGAATAATTATTTTCCAGAATATAAAATTCTTTGATGGGTAGATTTCTGGGGGTTTGGTTTTGGTTGTTGTTTTTTATTGTTGTTGTTTTTTAGAAGCACTAGAGAGATACAAAATTAGGCTTGTAAGGAGAATGAGTTACATCCTTAAGATGGACATTGCTCGTGTGGTTCCAGGGTACTGCTGTGAGATAATCACCCATTCTCCCATGCTCTGCCGCTCGTCTTAATAACCCTCCCAGGATTTGATGTAATGGTTTACATAACCTTTCTGAAGCATCCTGAATTCTGATGCATCTAGCACTTAAATGTGACATTGAGTCAGCTCCGAAGTGCTTTACAGCTGGGTGTTGCTGCTTGGGGCTATCCGATACAGCGAATGAGAAAGTTTCACTTACCGAGGTGAACAGATCAGAACTTTTTTAACAGCTGAGCCGTGTGACTGGAACAAATCTCAGGGTTTCAGGCCCTGGAGCAGGGGGATGTTTGCCTCCCTGTGCTGCCTGAGGTTGTGTGTTGCACCAGGGCTGATCCACAGCAGCCTCCACGCACTGGGGTTTGCCTCACCTGCCTGCACGTGGCTCTTCTGTAGGTACCTACCTGCCTCTGGCCAGATGACATTTATAGTCAGCAGGGAGAAAAAAGGCACGTCCAGGCACAATTCATCTGACCTTTCTCAGACAGGCACCTTAGAAAGAGATTAATCCTGCCCCTGAGAGGCATTTTCTCTCCATTAGCGACACGGCAGTTCCTCTGGCTCGTTCCTGGCTGCGGGCTGTGGCTGGGCAGGCTGGCTCCCTCTTGGGCTGTGGGATTTAGGAAGCTAGGTACCTGCTTGCCCCGTGTGTGGCTCTCAGCTTGCACGCTGGGGAGAACCCTTCGCTCCTTCCCGGGTCACTGTGCAGAGTGCGTGTGTGGGAGATGGGCAGCCCCCCATGCCCAGCACCCTCCCAGCAGCCATCCTCCCTCCTCAGCACCCTCCCAGCACCCTCCCCAACTGGGGCTCTGGCACGTGGCATTCGCCAGCCTAACCAAAGGCAAAAGCTGAGAGGGTAGAGATAAAGATAGCCACATTCTGATATCTGGGGCCAATTCTGCTTTCTTAAAAAATCCTGCAGTGATTTCTGGTGTTGATTCTATATGTAAATCTGCCTCTATAACAGCCTCTCTCATGCATGTCCGTGTATCTATATACGCATGCACACGCTGATGTGCGTGTATCTAACATGTGCTCCCAGCCCACACAGCATATGCCGCTCTGCGCGTGCGTTCCTCAGCCCCGGCCCGCGTGGTACCCAGGGAGCGTTGTGGGGTGACGTGCCCGCCTGCGCCCACCTCGCTGACGGGCCACCCCCCCTCTCCCTGACCTTCCGGGTGGGGTTTTCACCCTGTACAGCACCCGCACGGGTCTGGCTGAGGCCGCTGTCCCCCCAGAAGGCTTGTGGCATGCTGGCACCCTCCTGCGCGCCCCAGGGTGCTCAGGGTTGGGGTTTCTGCTGGTGAGAAGGAGGGTTGTGAGGAGCCCTGCATGGCTCGGTTAGCCCAGCGCGGGTTGGTGCCATGGGATGTTCCGGGCTCCTGGCTCTTCTCTGTGGCTCATTCATTAGTTTGTGTGTCTTAATAAATCAGGCTGGCCTTCTGCCAGCAGCCATTAACTCAGGCTGGATTTGGCCAGGGAAGAACCTCGGGAGGAGGAGGGAGCTAGTGCCCCTGGAAAGCATGGCTGTGCCTCAGGCACACACAAGACCCCACCCCACAGCCCTTGGGGCTTGTGCTACACCAGATTCTGGGCCAAAATCGCTTGGAGAAGAGGCTTTTGGGTAGCAGTGCTGTCCCTTTCACCCTGGTGTGAGACCCATGTAGCTGCAGGGCATCCCCAGGCTAGCACCCAGCACCAGAACAAGTGTCCATGGCACTGAATGAAGGTGGCAGTGGAGGAGGCTGGAGCTGCCCAAGCATGGAGACCCAGGTCTGCAAGAAGAGCGGGCTCTCTGAGCTGCTAGTGGCTGCACAATGCTGAAATCCCACAGCAGCCAGAGCTACAGCCTGACCCCTTTCCTCCTCTCTAGAAAGAGCATCCTGTCTCCCAGCTTCTTCTGCTCCCTGGTCTGGGAACATATATCAGAGAGCCGAGCTGTAATACAGGTAGCAGTAGCATGGCCAATCACAGTTCAGCAAAATGATTCAACTTGATCATTTCCAGCTGCAGATTATTCAGAAATAGTCTGGAGGGGCAGATCTGATGGTGGCACATGGGGAGCCGTGGGGATGGGCTGGGATTGCTCACACATCTGATGAGTTGGTTCCTTGGCTGGCTGTGAGCTGAGCACATCCCTCAACAGAGCAAGAGGCAAAGCAGGGAGGGGAGGAAAGGGCAGGTCTAAGGAAATCTCAGGTGTGTGGCTGAGAAAGAGCCTTTCCTTAAGAGAGCTGTTGGTGTTGACATCAGTAGTGTCACTGATGGAGAAATTCAATCATTTCCAATGAGGGAAAAATAATTGTCTTTTGAGGTACAGTAGGTTGTTGTCATTTTCCTATGACACACTCCATCAACTTTCAATTTCTAGCACAAAAGCCCTCGTTCTTGCTCGGGCCTCTCTAATCTGTTGCGGTGAGCACTCATGGCAGATGTGGCAGAGGTTTGGTGAGGCATCTGGGAACAGGAACGCCCAAATTGTACCAAAGTGAGAGCATCACCTAGACCCCACTGGGCTGGGGAGAGTGCCAGAGGGGGGAAACCAGCTCGGGTTGGTAGTCAGCAAAATATCTCATCTCCCTGAGCTGCAGGTTCTGTAAACCAAGGAAAACAATGTGGTGAGGGACTCATATAGCTTGCGTGGAGGGATTTGGGGTGACCCCCAGCACTGGCGTCCCAAGCAGGTTGGGTGTGGGGAGGCTCAAACCCTCTGGAGGATGGAGGTTTGGCTCTGTCACCCCCTCTGGTGCCGGTGCCGGTGGGGAGGGTGGTGGAGTGGAGGGGAAGGGGCACAGAGGTGACTTGGAGCAGAGGTGAACACACTGGAGAGCCTGAGCTCACCACACAACGCTCCCCTGCCACTGCCTGAAATAAGAGGTGATTGCAACATATCCCAGCATCCCAGGCACAGAGCCTGCTCCTCAGGCGTTCAGAGGACATATATATTTAAAAATACTGCTCTAACAGAGAGAGGTAATGATGTGTTTCGAGGCAGAGATGGTATCATTCATAAAGCCCGTGCTGCTTAATTACATCAGCACCATTTAGGAGAGGAATGATTTCCCAGTGAGTTTCTGGTTTGTTTTCCCTCTGTCCTGCTGTACCTTACCATGGCTCCACCCGTTTGTCAGGCGCTCTGGTATCTCTGTCTCCAGACCCAGCTTGAGGCTGGCAGACTGTCACTGCCACCAAGTGCCAGCCGCCCAGAGAAGGTCCCAGAGGCTCAGGGTGGGCAGCACCGTGGCACGGAGGCGATTCCGTCCTATTCTGACCCTGGGTGGGGTAACAGGGCTGAGCAATGGCCTGATGTCCCTTGTGCTTTTGGGACATACTGCACTTCCTGGGGGCTCCTTGGGGACCTCCGTGTTTTTCCAGCAAGCTCTTCCCCGCTACAGCTCCTTGTGCAGACATGTGCCTGCTCACCCCTGCTGCCCTCTGGCCCCGCAAACCGGGGCTTTTCCTTCCAGAGCAAGCTGCTTTTAACCAGCCTCACCTCGTGGCGCTTTCCCTTCGCCTGTCAGATCCAGCCTGACGTTATTTGAGTAGGAGCAGAGGGGTGGGTGTTTAGAGAGGCAAAATGATGCGTTTTTTTTTCCCTTGCATTCATAAGACATTTCAAGTGACACGCACAGACAATAATTTATCACTCAGCCTGAGTACAGTGTGAATGGTTTTAAAATACGTTCCTGAACTTTCCACCCCTGTTCACGCACAGGCACCATCCCTTTGGGGTCTGCACTTTGGCAGGAACAAGCAAGGAGTTAAGCAGCTCAGCAAGGCAAGCTATTTATGGATGTTGCAAGCTCCCCGCTCTTCTTCGATACCCCATTCAATCCTTTAATTATCTGCAGTTGTTTCATGCTGTGTCTCACCGCATGCTCTCTGGGGGGAACCGCTGGGGCTCTGCCAGTTGATGGGGAAGGGGGTGGGAAGACTCTGCCACATGTGCCAACACAGCCCAGGAAAAGCAGGAACAGTGTGAGGTTGCTAATCTGTGGGCTGCGAGGGCTGTGGGGAGATTGGGGCATGGCCATGGGACCTCCTGGGACAAGGAAACAGCTTATTGGAAGGACACCCCAACTGGGAGTTGCCTGCAGGCAGGAGGATGTAGCAACAGAAGGCGGGAAGAGGCTTCCCACGTCCCTGGGTCGAGTCCCCTGTGTGCCCAAGCCTTCCCTGCAAGACGGAGCCCAGCAGCTGCAGGCGTAGCACACGAGAGGGAGGCAGGCAGGAGGGTCCGTGTGGTTTGCCAGCCTCTGACGCCGCTGCCCCCCAGGCAGCACTGCTCCTCTACAACATTGCCAGTTTTGGAGAACAGAGCGGCTGTTGCCAGGACTCCGTGCCTCTTGCAGTTCCCCTGGCAAGCCTGCCCAGCTGCAGACTTACTCCAGGGTAAGATGGAAGCTACCCCTTCCACCTCCCCAACCCCCCCGTGAAATGCTGCTCCAGCATCGCAAGAATTTTAGTTAATCCACTAGTAGTCTTTGAGTACGTTGACCAAACAGGAGAAGAGATGAGGATGATCTCCAGCGCCTGGAGCTGCATAAGTGTTAATGAAACAGGCTCTTGGAGCACCCTCTGTACTACAGCCTGCACCCCACCTCCCCAGGCATTCTATACTTCCAAGACCCACACTCAGCACCTTTTCTGGCCCTTATGAAGCTTGACAAGATGGTCTGGGCAGGCCAGCCAGGACCAGCACCCCGTGTCCCCTCCATGCTGCAGGGATAATGGGCACTGAGAAGGCTGGAGGGCACAAGTTCACCCCTGCCCACCCAGAGGCCAGCCAGCAGCCAGGCCGGGGGAACCACCCCTGGAGATCTTTGCAGACCCATTTGAGCACAGGGTACGATACCGCCCAACCCTGGCATCTGGAGTCAGTGCTGTCAGACTGGTAGGAGCTGGGGGAAGTTGCTGGTTATGCTGGGCTCAGATAAGTTGCTCCTGGGAACCGGAGATTCACAGGTTCAGCTTTCGTACGGGACTAGTACCAGGCACGCTGGGCTGTTATCCTCCCTACCCGTATCTCTCCTTCTAATGCCCATCCACTGCCTTGAACTTCCCTTCTGCCTTATCCCAGCTAGCACCTGGGATCTCGGGAGACTCCTGGGTCCCTGAAATGCTGGGGTTTGAACCCCGAGCACCAGATTAAGGTTGACAAGTGGGTGATTGCCACAGCCCTTCATAAAGAGGTGGTGAGTTTGCCTTATAGCTTCCCCCCAGGGTGTGGCCGGCCCTGCAGGGAGAGCCATAAGGGAAATGAGCCCCAGGGGTCCCGCACTGAGTTGACAAAGGTCAGGTGTCTGCTTGGGGATAAAAGCTGGGATCACTTGCAGGGAGTCAGGAGTGTCTGTCTGTGAAGTGGATGCACTGCCCAGAGCTTCCTGGTTGGGGAAGGACCTCCTGACTCTCCCTGGAACTGGGCCCCGGTCAGCTTGGACCTTTGCAAACGCAGGCTAAAAGGGTGGGAGCTGCCATGTGGTCACCTTTGTCTTATGTGTTTAACCTCTTGACCTGGCTGTTTCCTATTCCATTTATGGGAAACCTTGGGTCCTTATTTGTTCTGCCTATTGTCGGTCAGGTAATATTGTTGTTGGGGGTAATCTTGATTGCATGCGAACTAACTGACTTGTTTGTACCCCCAGTGACTGTTCATGGAATGTGTTTTCTATATTCAATACAGTCACCTTACTGGTTTGTCTTTCTGCTGGCTGTGTCATTCGTGTTAGGCCTAGTCATTGGCAAAGCAGTTCCTCTTCCCATGCAGGCTTTGGCCCAGCTCTGTACAGGGATGGCAGGAATGGCTTCTGGGCTCCTCACCTCCTGCCCATGCTCTCCCCAAGCTGGGCTGAGGGGCCCTCAGCCCTGGGGGTACCCCACATGGAACAGCGCTCAAACCAAGAGCTTTTACAGAAATGTGCACGTCCCTGTGGGTACGTTACCTGGCCTGTGCCTCTCCTGGCACTGGGCTCTTCCAGCTTTCCACTGTGCTCCCAGCCCATCTGCCAGAGCCGCTGGAGGCCCGGGCAGCCCCTACACCACACACCTGGGCTCGGGGAGCAAGCCCTGTGCTTCCAGCTGTGGGGAGCAGGTCTGAGCTGCAGCCGGTGCCCCTCCAGCTGCTTGGAGCTTTGCGGGGCTGTGCGGTTCCCTAGGAAATGCCTCTGTGGTTAAAGGGCTCTTTCAGGTAGAGACATTGCTCTTTGAAAATGGCTGGGTACTGCAGTTGTCTTAATAATCCCAACAAGACGGGAAAGAGCTTCTTCACTCCCTCTCCCTGCTTTCTTCATGACATCTGGGCTCTGGTTCAGCTCTGGGTGGCCCTGGGTAAAGGCAGAACCCTGGCAGCCCCTGCACATGGAGAGTTAGATGCTGAAAGGGTCCCTCTGTACAGACCCCATGCTGTAGGTGTTCGAGGCTCAGACCCCATCAGAACAGGGGAACCCTCCTCCTGGAAGCCCAGTTCTGGTGGATGCTGATGGGGCACTGGAGGTCATTGCCCTGAAGCTCCCTCCAGCCCCTGTGGGGACCTGGCTGTGGAGAGGGGAGTGCTGCCAGGAGCCAGAGGCTCTCCACTCTGCACCAGTTTGCTGTCTTCTCACCTGATGAGCGGGTTTGCAGTACAGCCTTTGGCTTTCAGACCCAGAAGAGATGTTGGGTTGTCTTTACCCGGCTGGAAGCTCCCTAGTATGTAAATCCCCCCTGCAGGGTCGGAGCAGCGAGGAGCGTGCCGAGGTGATGGCACTGCTGGGATCCTGGCTTTGTGGTGGGGTGCAGAGAGGTCCTGGCACAGCTGCCATGTGCCACCACTTGTCCCTGGCATGGGCACCGAGGGGGCACGTGGAGCATGGCTTTACGGGTGGTGCTTTGCTGAGGGAAGCATCATCCCTCCTCCACCTCCATCCCTCCGTCATCCCTGTGAGCTCCGCAGATCCAGCAGGTTCCCAGGGTGGCGTCAGGGACAGCAGGCAGTGGCATTTGTTTTGTCACTTATGCTGTCAACACCAAAAAAAAAAAAAAACCAAAAATAGCTGCCTCTAGGGGAGAGCTGGGCCCTGTGACATTTTCTTCATCTTAAAGCAGCTAATGGATCCGGCAGCATCCCCAGCAACCACGTGCTCCGCCGGGATGAACGAGATCCACGCAGCCAGCAAGGCTGCCGTGGCAGAGCTGCCTCCCAGGCAGTCCTGGTGCTGGTGGGCCTCTGTGCTGGGCACCAGCCAGAAACAGGGCAGGACCTCTCCAGAGGGACAGGGACCCCCTGTGTTGGAACAGCCACCTGCTCCCAACAAACCACCGGCTCTGCAGGGAGCGGGGTGTTCATTAAGTGACACTAATTGCTTGATACTTGTGTGCTGTATCCTACCTTGTAAAGATTGAGTCAAAAACCAGTGCCCTGAGGAGCCGCCTCTATTAAACTGATGTTCATTAGAGCTGACTTTGCGCTACCTCATTAGGCTTCTGTAATTGAAGGAGTTAATTGATTATCAATAGTTTCAGTTCCCTCTTAAAATCTTCTTCAGGGCCCTGCATTCATCATGTGGCTCAAACATTCCTGGCAGCTGGCAGCCACGGACTGAAGCGGCTCAGGTTGCTCTGTGTGTCCCCACCTTGGTGCCACACATGGCACCGTATTCAGATCTTTGCCCTGCGGGTCATTTGCGTGGCACCATATTCACCCTGATTTGGCACTAGCTGCTCTAAACTCTGTTTAAAATACTTTTGATGGCTCCTCTTTCCATATCTGTTTTTTAATGTATGTTATATTTGGAGAGGGTGTGTGGGGGGGGTTCGTCTCTGCAGTGACTGCCTGATGGGTGCAAAAGGGGAGCCTGTGAACCAGC
>NW_008622165.1:81755-88257 GCF_000691845.1 Merops nubicus
CACCCTGCAGCGCAGGGGTGGGGGGCACAGCGGCGTGGGAGGCCCTGGCCGGCAGAGGCTGCGTGGGTGCGCTCACACGCTGGCTTTCCTGTGCGGGGGAGCGCCGGCTGACTCCCTCACGCAGACATGTGCTGCCTGACTCAGTCGCACGTCTGCTGTTTTTAGAGGCAGCCTTCTCACACCCTGCCTCGCTCAGCAAAAAAATCGGGGAGATGCTGTGCTTCCCCCAGCCAGCCTGAAACCAAGGCCCCTGTGCTCTGGAGCAGCCCTCAGGCTTTGTACCCCAGCCCTGGTCTGCTGGAAATGGGACAGATGTGGCCGTTGTGGTGAGAGGACATCGAGGCCAGGCTACGCCTCTGCTCAGCCCTCCTGTCATGCAGATCTGTCCTGCCCTCGGGGTCCAGCTTCCATGGTTGCCCTACCCCTTGGAGCAGAGCACCCAGAGCATCCTTGAGTACCCCAGGAGCTGATGCCCTGTTGCTGCATCCAAGCAAGGGACCACAGGGAATGTGAAGATGGTGGTGCTCCAGCAGGTGAGCTGGGGATGGAGCCAGGGATCCTCCCCACCCCTTATCCTCACCCCCTCTCCAGCCTCACTCCTTCTACAGCCTCCACTGAGGCACAAGCAGGTCTCGGAAAGCCAGAGCATACGGGTGCCACAGGCCACTTCTCTACAGCCAGTGCTTCTGATTTTCCCTGTGGATTTGGTTTTTTTTAGGCAAATGCCACTGCTGTGCCCCAGCTCGGGGTCTGTGCTGCGTTGCAGATGACAGCACAGGGGAGATAAGGCAACAGGAAACTCTTGCTCCCCACCTTCGTTAGTTTTAACTAATGAGCTGTTTATAGGAGCGACATGACACCCGCTTTCCTCTTTCTATATAAAATAATTTATGAAAGGTATTAAAAGGCAAAACAGCCTCCTGGATAAAGCCTGTGATGCGTGCACTCTGGGTATTAGCCAAACGGGACGGTGAGCTACACTTGAATAACACATGCAGATATTTACCCTCTCCCTCTATAAATTATTAAGGGGCTTTTTGCAAATAATTACACGAGCTTTTATGTTTCTCACTCCCTGCTTTTAATCCTTTTTGGAAAGGCGCCAGTCACTTAGGACAGGAGCTGAGCAAACAGGAAATGTTGCAGCGGGTCTCAGGGTTGCTGCAGATGAAGGAGTTGCAGGAGAGGGCACTGCCCCGAGCCCGGAGCTCTCCCTGTACGCCGCTCCTGGGGAGCGAAACCAAAAGGCAGGAGCTGTAGGGGATGGGGCTGGGATTTGGCCCCGGCACAAGGTGCTCCGTGTGCTCACCAAGGTGGCGGTGGGAAAGTGCGACGCGGGCTCTAGCGTTTTAATTGCTCTCCAACTGTGCATGTAAATCAATGATATGCAGATGTAATTGGGCGTGCAAATGTCACTAGGAGGCTGTTTACATGTGTGGTGTACATTAGGGGAGCGTGCATGTGTGCAAAGAACCGCTGGGCATATGAGTAATAATTACACTTCAGAGGGTGTCCCGGTGCTGGGTCTGCTGCCTCCGCGTCTCTGGCCCTGGGGGAGCAGAGCTCCCTTCTCACCCTGTCCCATGCTAGACCTCCCCTTCCCTGGTCTCCAGCACAGCTCAGCTCCTTCCCCTGCTGCTCAGCATCACCCACCCCTGCGCCGCTTGCCAGCCTGGCTGCAGCCCCACACTCCTGGCACACCAGGCAGAGGCCAACCTCTTTTAAACTTAAGGTGAGAAACCCGTTTCATGGCCTCCAGGCACCTTGGCCCCTGCTGGTTGCCAGGCATTTGTGAGTCAGCCCCAGCGGGGTGTCTCCCACACCACCCTCTCATCCTCCTTGTCCAACACAGCCTCCTTTTCAGCCCGGGCATTTGTCACGACTCTCAGGTCCTCCACGCTCACCACAGTCGCCAGGCCCTCTCTTCTTTGTGCAAAGATCTTTAATCATTGCTTTGTCCCATTGTGCGGCTCCTATTCTTGCACCAAGGTGTTAAAAAGCTGTCACTGTCATAACTTCCTTGTCCCAGAAATTATCTTTCATCTCCTGGATGTGGGCTACAATAGACACTGGGATGCTTGATATTATTAATACCTTCTGTATATGTGTCAATGAGCTTAAGAATTTAATGGAGCCTTTTCCCACAGCCTTTCCCGCAGCGCGTTCAGGCTGCTTGACAGAGCAGTCAAGCTATCAGGCACTTGAGTCAGGCTGACATTAGGATGTTTAGCCTCCCTCCACAGCAGAACATTTCAAAGCAAGGCCTAATTTCCACACCCTGAGCTCGAACAGGACAGGGTGGTGGCAGGGCCCTGGCAGAGACCTGGGTAAGCTGCCCCCCAGCTCAGGCAGCCCCTGTGCACCAGCAGCTCATCTCCTCTTCAGCAGCATCTGCTTGAGCGTGGCTGCAGAAAGGCTTTTTTTCTCCTCATGCTACCTGTTCTTTGGAGCATCATGGAGCTTGTGGTCATGATTTGAGATGGGCAAGGCATGAGCATGGCATCTTCTGCTTCTCACCTGCCTTCAGCTGAGCAGAGGCACCTGGAGATGGGCTTAGCCATGCGTCTGCTGCTGGTGACGCTGCAGCCTCCCAGCAAATGAGGCTCTCCGTGGGGACACTGGTGGGATCATCCTCAATGGCCTGTACAGCCTGAGCCCATGTCCACACCAACACTGGCATGGCTCAGGCGGCTGGTGGTCAAAGGATTTTTGGTACGTTGCCTCCTTCTGCTCCAAATCAATCAGCTGACCAGGGCAAGGAGCAGTACAAGACAGTACAGAGAGAAACCATTATGCTAATACTTGATAACGATCCTCAGTTTCACTCGGGAGCAGCCGTACAATGCAGAATTTGGACTCCCTCCAGCTGATAATGAGAAGCCACTGGACTGACTCAGCCTGCTATGAGGAGGCATCGGTACACATCCAGATGGCCGTGGGGATGGGGAAGCGGGAATATCCCGCGCTGCCCCTTCGTCCCACTCCCCCCACACACCCTGAAATGTCACCACCACCAAGAGAGAAAGCACGTGCCAGCTGAGGACACTTTTCTCCTCTGACTGGATCCACAGGGGCCGGGTGCTCTCAGCCACCCTCAGGAACCGGCCCTGCTGCCTGCGAAGCTCCAGGGACTGTTTGGTACTGGGCAGGATGCAGGAGCCAGTTGCTGGCCAAGCCCAGAGGAGATGCAAGGCCCACACAGGGGCAGAGCGGGCACAGACCCTCCCGTGTCCCTGCTGACAACAGGAGGAGGCTGAAGGGGCAGGGAGCCGATCTGGCGTTCCCAAAACTGCTGTTGGCAGTACTTCAAGGTGTGCTACATCTTATCTCAGCCTGGCATTTGCGCGTATTTTCTCAGCTCAGCTTGTTAGGACAAAAGTGTGAAAATCTGAAAGAAAGGGAATGATAATAATAATGGGAGTAATTAAAATCCATCTCCCTCCCGCCATCTAAGCCCTTTCTGGATCTTTTGTAGGAATCCTGGGCAGGTGTGCCAAAGCCAAGGGCGATGAGCACACCCGGGCTAGCCCTATCGAGGGGCAGGCCCACTCCCTGCTGCCCAGGTGGGAGACTCGGTCCCTCTGCGGCGTGCAGGTGCCGGGAGGCAGCTGGGAGCAGGGATAAACTCCTGCCTCCTGCCAACAGAAGGGAACCATCTGCCACAGCCCGTTATCATCTGAGGATGGCAGTGGCAAAGAGCTGGAGCATCTGTCTGAGGGATGAGCCCCCGCAGATGGACACCCAAATGTTCCTGCTGCTCCCTGCAGGTTTTACAGAGGAAAATGTTTGATGAGGGCTTGTGAGCAGAGCTGCTCTCTGCGGTGTGCATGGAGGTCAGGATGGGATAGTCACATCTGGGCGGCCGGGATGCCCCTTGTTTGAAGTCACTCTGTGCTGCAAGGAAGAGGTGGACCTAGCTGAGTGGATCTTTGTGGCCTCCCACAACAGTTGGAGCTGGTCTCCACAGCATGAGAAAGGCCTGTAAACGTGATGGGAACAGGAAAAAAAGCATGTTTACTGCAAAGCCGGCAGCTGCAAATAGGTCCAGGCTGTTAGTGGGGACAGGAGAAGACAGCACTTCCAGTGAGGTCTGGTTGCATACTTCTGGCTGTCGCCAGCACTCTGTCACCCATGCTACAACACCTCATGGACCTCAACAGCAAGCTCACTCTGACTATCCCTCTACAACAGCAGCCCCTTGCCAGGAATGGTGGCACCCAGTTACCCTTTTTCTTTTCTTTGTCCCCTTGATGCCTTTCTCCCAGGTAATGTTATAAACTTACCCCCCGTCTGAGTTTCATCATTGCTCCTCTTCAAGCAGAATCTCGATAGGAAGCAGGCATTAAGGGTGGGCTGCATTACTGCCTGTGCGTGGGATGGTCTCTGCCCTCATGGTGCTTGTTTGTCCGTGGTGGTGAGATGTTTGCAAGCGGTGGCCTTTGAAGAGCTGGGGACAATCACACAGTCCCAGGTAGATCTGGGCCTCTGGTGCTGTGTGGGGTGAGCTGTGCTGCTCACTGGTCCCTGGAGGAACATGCCTGGTCCTGGGAGCACACTGATGCACTAGGGTTGAGTGGTGGCAACATTTTGGGGCAAGGAGGCCACAAAAGATCTGCCACCACAGAGCTTACAGTGACAGGTCAGTAAATGCGGAAACATGGGAGCCTTTATCTTTTCACTGCACTCTCCATCCTCCCCACTGCCTCAGCCTGCTGCTGGCCCGCACTCAGTGCCGTAGGTGGCAGAGCAGACCAGGGCCATGCCTGGCACACCCGTCGTGCCAGCCTGGCCGCTCCCTCCACCTGCCCCAGTCAGTAATCACTCACGGAGGTTACGGAGAAGGCAGATTTCACGCAGGGCTCTCCTGTAGAGACTCTGCACGCCGAGTCCTCTGCCACTTGCCGCGATGCCAGGGTGGGGACAACCGTCAGAGCCGAGGTGGGAAAGACGGTCTTGGAAGGCCCCCTGCTTCCCGGCAGCGTATAGCATCGCTCTCACACGGCCACCAGCACACGGCGTGACTGCCGGATCTTTGTGGAAGGGCTCAGGTGAAATTTCTCCTCGCACCAGACAATGCCAGGAATTATTCTGGAGTGTTACTATTGAATAGGGTGCCCGGCACTTTAGTGGGGCTTTAGCCAGGAGAGGGGGGGAGTATTAAAAACAGCTTTCAGAGCTCTTAGCCTGTCTTTTGTCCTCTGTTTGTTTTTTTTTCTGGCTGCATTCAGACTGCTGGCTTTGTCTGCGTTCATGAAGTGCTATTAACATCAATGGCATTGCTGAAGTAGCCATAATATTAAGAGGCATCGATCTGCACTGAGTAAAGGTCTGAGGACCACTGAGAGGGGCCAGGCTGATTCTCCTTGGTGCCGGGAGCACAGCACACAGGCATGCGCCCACATACGCTCGCCTCGCCGTGTCCCTTCCTATGAGGATCCTTCACCCAAGCCCATGGGGTGCTGTATCCTGACAGGCACCCACCCCGCTGGCCGTGCCAGGGCCTGTGCCCACCAGAGAAGAGGCAGCCTGCAGGAGAGGCCTGGGGGAGGAGGCCATGCAGGAAGGAGGAAGGGAGGCCTGCCCAGGGGGATACTCTGCATGGGAATCTCCACACCTGGGCTAGGTTAAATGGCTGGTGGAGAAGGGCCAAGCCATCGTCTTCCTCAAGAGCTCCCAGGGGCTGGAAGAGCCATCCAAGAGATGGCTCCTGGGACCCAGCAGAGGGAGTCCCACAGAGCCTCCGGCCCCAGCCCATGCCAACACAGAGGGCCCTGGTGCAGCTGCCCTGGGCCTGTCTTGGCCTATGACCAGCCACGCTCCAGGGACAGCTGGGTAGAAGCAGGACAGAGCAGGAAGTGCCCCAGGAGAGCCCTGCCGAGAGGAAGCAGGAGGGGAAAGTGCATATTAGAAGCAAAGTTTGTGTCCATTACTGCCGAAGAAATCAACCTCTGCTGGGGAAACACAGAGGGCCCTGGTGCAGCTGCCCTGGGCCTGTCTTGGCCTATGACCAGCCACGCTCCAGGGACAGCTGGGTAGAAGCAGGACAGAGCAGGAAGTGCCCCAGGAGAGCCCTGCCGAGAGGAAGCAGGAGGGGAAAGTGCATATTAGAAGCAAAGTTTGTGTCCATTACTGCCGAAGAAATCAACCTCTGCTGGGGAAGCCAGCTAATGCCACTCGATAAATCAGTGTCCATTATGGCAGGGGGTGAAGCAGCGGGCAGCACCCAGGAAGCCGTGCACTTAGTCCCCAATGAGATGCCACCAGCTCGGGATGCGCCGAGCCTCCCAGGAGGCCTTTGGGATCACCAGGTCCCAGATGTCCTCCGAGGCATCCCCCTCGCTCCTCGCAGCCCTTTTCCTCTCATGTGCCGGGGTGAGGCGGGGGCCAGAGAAAAAAGAGGAGCGAAAGGCTTTCCAGAGGTGGCTGCTGTGGGCCGGACCGCTCCGCAGTCTCCGGGGTAGCTGGCATCTCCGTGAGCAGGCTCCAGCGGGGTTGGGCGCTG
>NW_008622166.1:0-26661 GCF_000691845.1 Merops nubicus
GCTGCCCAAAACACACGTGGCAGCTCCTTGGCTGCCGCTTCAGCCATCAAATTCGAGCAAAATTCTGAAATAAGCTCGAGGGAAATACCAGGGATTTGGCTTCGTTGTTATGCGTGAAGCCTGATTCCAGAGGGAGGTCTTTATCAGATTAAAGAATATTTACAGACATCGGGATAGTTGAGCAAACTGCAGAAGTGTTAATGAAAGCCAGATTTACAGTCAGCTGCATATTCAGAATGGGTCACCTTCAGTTTCTCTCATTTTGATCTTTTGAAACATACTGTTTTATTACAGATAAACTGTTAGCATTAGGATAAATCGGGACAGAGCTGAAGAAGAGAGTGGCCAGTATTTGTCAGAGAGCCTCACTTCAAGCAGCTGAGTCTACTGGTTAATAGAGTTGTGGATGTAGCACAGCTACAGTTTTTACTGTAGCAGACTGAACTAGAGAGGGCTAGACCTCTGAAGTCCTGGAGAGGACTTTCGAGTTTCGCTTTGAATATACAAACTCAGATGATGAGTCTGCAAAAGGCAAGGATATAAAACAGATGAACGAAGGGGGCAGAAAGAAGTGTTTGAGTCTTCATTTTCTTTTAGCGTTCTAGATATTACAAGCTTCAAAAGGAAATTTTGTTTCTAAAGTGGTTAGTTTATTTCAAACATAGATATTTATGCAGTTACAATTAGCTTGTTAAAGTGAAAATAGGCAGGTCAGAAGGGTAATTTCAAAATGTAGTAAATTTACTTTGCTTGTAAGAGCATTTAAACCTCTATTTTTGAATAATCATCAAAACATTTTAGAAAACATCTACCTGCAGCTCACTCTTCTTCCTTTGGGGTTTTTTTTCTTGACTTTTCAAACATTTCTACTGTTTCAAATGACTAACTTTTGAATATGGGCTGGTTTCTGTAACAATATGGACCAGCAGTGTTATAATTTGTTTCTTTGGGGCTACAGTTAATGCTTTGCTTTTTTTTTTTTTTTTTGTAAATCATTGTGGAATGATCAGTTCCATAAACCTGCAATGTTAACAATGCCAAATATTTCAGTTTGGTCAAAGTGATGTTAGATTGCATTAATGCGAGCACATGAAGGATGCATACTTTGTTTTTTGCCAAAGCAAATACAGACTATGTTACTGGAATCAAATGGACTATTTTCTGGTTATTACTTCTGCATAACTCCACTACAGTGGACTAAATAAATTTTATTTTGGTTTTGCTAAGTCAAGTAGAAGTTCCGCACACACATGCTACCATGATTGTTGCTCTAATTCTAAAATGAGTAAAATGTATTACAGGATTTTAGTGCTTCAGAAAATGTTTTCAAAGTTTTTCATCATTGCTCCTGCAGCTAAACGAGTGATTGGCATGTTTGAAATTGGATCTGAGAAAAAGCAGTGATAGGTGACTTTTTTCACAAAGTGGTGGTCACTATATATTTCAGTGTTTCCTTTGTTTTTCCAACCTTTTAATCTACTGCTCCAAAGTTTGAGTAAGATATTGATTAAAAAGTGTACTGTATGCAAGTTTTGGTGGGGTTTACATTAATTGAGAGGCTTGTAGAGAAATGTAATTGTCAGACCATTACTTGAGGACAGGGACTTAAGGAGGGATGCTTCCTAAACTTGAATTCACTTGCTTTACTTCTTTAGATTCATAGTTATATTAGCTTAGTGTGGTTACCTGGATTGCTAAGCACTCCAGTATTTACATTATAAGAATAACCTTAAAAATAGGAGATTTAACAAAGAAGAAATATTTACAGATTACAAAGGTGCTGTATGTGTCAAAAGATTAAGGAAAACAAATAATGATGTCTCTTTATAAAGCCTCTAAACACAGATTAATGTGTTATTCCTAGGAAAGGTTTAACCTATTATTGAAGAAAGCCATGGGGCTTCAGCTATATGCAACTAACCTATACAGTAGTCTATATAAAAATTAATTTTAATAAACTATGAAATGCCATGAATCACTTTTCATAGGCAAAGCTTGGGTTTGTCAGCCCAAAGAAGGAAGATATGTTATTTGAATTTTAGTGATTTTAAATACTTACTTTATGCTCTTTGCATAGCCACTACATCTGTTTAGACTTGAATTGATGAAAACATGAATAAGTGACTACTGTTCAAGGTTTAATAAAGTTAAGTTCAGAGCATGTCTGAAGAATGGGAGAGATTTATTTTTTTTTCTGTTTATGGTACAAATTAAAGCCAAACATATGTACCATGAAATTTCATGGTGTTCAGGATGGTGTTTGCCAGTGCAGAACCAGACTGATTGCTGAAATATTAACTACCTTTGTGGAGGAATTTGGTTGGGGATGGAAGTCTCCTAAGATAGTGTCTTAATACTGCAACATTATTAAAGCAAAATGCTTAAAGAAGGCTATTTATGAGCAATTATTTCTAATACACTTTAAACTGTAATGGAATAAAAAAGACTGCACTAGACTGCTTTGAGAAATCTTTACCATTGTGCAACATTTAATTATCAAATTTTGCACTTCAGTATTCTAGCATAAAGAAATTCTCTCATTTTCCAAGTAAAGTACTTCTTGTAATATTAGGATTGTTCTATTGCTACAGTAACAGCTTCAGAGGATAACCTTTCCCAAAAGTTAAGCATCCAGGGCAGCAATAGCAATATAGCTGTTCATATTCTACTTCAGTAGTCTGAAAGGTTTGTTGTTGTTTTCAACTTTTGCTAATTAAATTAGGATTTTTCTCATAAGATAGTGACTTATACCTTGTAGTCCAGAGTATGAACTTTATAATTTATAATTCCCTCATTCAAAAATAAAGTATTTAAAAAAAACTTTTAGGCTACTTTTGGCACAAGTAGACAATGTCATACTTGTTATTGATGGAATAAGTCGTCATTTTACTGAAAACCTTTAGCTATTTAAAACTTTGTGCATAAATTAAAGAGGTTCTAAATGGATTTGTGATTGTTGCCATTAGTAGCATTTTAGATTATACAGGCAATTATTGTGTTCATTATCGTAGAGCAGCCCCTTTGCAAAACTATTGTAGTTGTCTTAGACATTATCTACAAATTTTCCCTTGGAGATTAAAATTTCCAGTGGTGTATTTAATTTTGTTGACACAGTTGTTCAGATAGAACAAATATTATGACAAGTAGAAGAAAATTTGCTCTTCTAACACAGGAAATAGCTATAAATGAGGAAAACCACTCCAATTCTTAACTCATCTATTTCTTATAGTGTCATAATTATTCTGGTTATGATTATTTTCAAAAGGAAAGAAATCACTTCCCTAAGGTGGTATATTTTACAAATGCTTTGATAAAACCACAACATAGTTACAAAGAAGTTTACCCACTTTTCCAGTGTTCAGATGAATTTTAGAGAATGTTAGGGGATTTCTATGTGAAACGTATCTGGATGATTCAACAGTGTTTCATTAGTTTGAGTGCAGAAGTTGTTTAAGTGGAAAGGCACAGAATTAAACTAATTATGTTTCGGTATGTTATAGTAACTAATTTCTGAGAAATGGAGAATGCTTTTCTATTATAACTTACTTTCTTTGTGCACCTTCTTAAGTAGGGTTTTGCAATTGTCTTCACTTGCTGTGGTAAATGAAAACATTAAAATTTACTACCTCCAATAGTGTGATCTATATTAAAAAGGATGACATTATTAGTAACAAACCAAATGTTCTCGAGCAAGAGATTTATTGTGTGAAAATTTTTCATCATCAACTTTTTTATTCTCTTAATATGTCTCCAAACACATTTGTTATTGGATTCCAAACTTAAAACCACATCTGTCTTCATCAATTAGAAAGGTATTAATGCTTTGAATTAGCTACGTATCAGTGTGCAGTGGACTAAATTTAATGTTTCTGTCCAAAAAGTGGCATTCTTTCCAAAGAAGCTCTTTATTCATTTCTGTTCTGGGGTGGGGTTGTTACAGGAGGCGGAGGGGTAGCTGAGGGGAGAGATAGGCTTTCACTGCCATGATGCAGGGAAAAAAAGTGTGAGGTAGTGGTTATGCATATTGCAAGACAGTGATTCTTTATTTTATTACAAAAAAAGACCAACTCTAGAAGGCCAGATTAAATCATTCCTTTCACTTTTTAATGGGATTTGGATGAATAGAGTAAAATATGCACTTTGCATTCATTGATAGCATCTTTAGGTTGAGGTAATTGAGTCTTTTTTCCCTGACTGAATGAATAATGACTTCATCTGATTCTCAGCGAGGCCTGAAACTTAGACTGCCTTTGTCAACGCAAAAAGATCTGGGCTTTGAAACATGCTCTACTTCCCTGGCTTAATTTTTCTTCATTTTAATCCCAAAACCTATTTTTCTCAATAATTCAAGCATAAACTATGTAGTAGTTGAAGCAGCGGAAATTGCAAGATATTTGTACTCGTTGTGCTGCTTTTTAAATGCAGCTGATAAATCAGCCGCTGTGGTCTTCAGCTGCTTGGTTCTCTAGGGAAGGGACAGCCCATGTATAAGCAAGATTGCTGGAATTTTTAAGAACTAGATTTAAAGTGGTTCTTTTGCAGACTGTTTGTTATCTAAGGAAGTGTTATGTTTTACTAGTCTTAGTGGCAGGACCTGGAGATAAAAGGAGCATCTGTGATGGGGTCTAGGAGACTCCTCCTGACATAATTTTCCCACATATTTTACTTATTGCAAGAGCATCCCGAAAAATGGATTATAAATACTTACCTTACAGCATACATTATTGAAATGGTGAGAGTCTTAGTTACATAGCTTAAAAATGTTTTTTCATGAGAAACAGTGGATGGAAGACAGCCTTTCTTAGTGTATTTGCTAAAATTTTTAACTCAAAACCCTGTTTACTCATGAGAAGTTGAAGTTCTGTTTTACTATTTTGATCAGAAGGAGGATATTCCACTTGATTGTTGGTTTCTGTTGAAGAACTGAAAGCTTCTTAACATCAGATATTTCTGTGAAATTATTAGTTCAGATTTGTAGACCAATGTGGGAGTATAGTTACAAGTTACACTAGTTACGTGAATGAGACGGTACCTCTGTCACATTTGTCTGCTGATTCCTAAATCAAACAGGTTTTTGATTTTCTATCAGTAAAGGAGCAGTAGCTACCCTACAAATACAACATACAGTGCCAGGATCTTTGCTGCATACATGACAAAAGAAAATTGTTCCTGCTCATTTGTTCATCTCTAATTGTCTTTTCTCCTTGCCCTGCTGTGTTTCCTGTCCAGGATCAGGGGATGGGGGAGGGATGTGCCAGATGTAAAGGCATTGCAAAGCCCTGGTTGGGACAGTTCACACTGGTTCTGGGAATTGTTATTGTTGTGTAACCAAGGAACATCTATTGCATGCAGGCGTAGGAACAATAATTCAGGTATCAAAATGCAGTTCGTTGTTACAAGTACATGGATATTTAATAGGTAGGAATAAAAAAAGCCAATAATAGCTAATCAGTTGCACTGCAAAAGTGGATGTTTTAGAAAAATTCGTTACTAACTTGATTTATACTTCTTTCTCTAGGTTGGCTTGCTGGACCTGGAGTTGAATCAACTGACCAAAGCCCTGTTTTTGGCCTTAGTTGCACTATCAGTTGTTATGGTAACCTTGCAAGGGTTTGTGGGCCCATGGTATCGCAACCTGTTCCGGTTCCTCCTCCTGTTTTCCTATATCATCCCAATCAGGTATGTGTAAGAGTGAAATCAAAACACAGATGTCTAATTTCAGTGAATGTGGTTTTCTTGAAATTTATACTTGCTTCTCATTGTGAAGGATATTGATCTTATCAGGAAGCTGAAGGAGAAGGTGCCAACAAATCTGCTGATTCTTGAAGGATCACTCTACAGAAAACAATACTGTTGTATTTTTTCTGTATAATGTTCATCTTGCTGGAGTAATCAGGATATCTAATCCTTTACTAGCATGAATGTATTAATAAGGATACCATCTTGATATGTTTGAGAACGTGGTTTTAGGAAACATGTATTTGAATGAATTGTTCAGTATATTTTGGGATTTTATTTTTAGTGCCTTAAGTACTGAAAATGTTCCATTTCTGTGGTTAAAATACAGACTTTTTACCACAACAATTAATTAAAATTGAATGGCTGAATAACATAGGTGTACTTTTACAACAAGAGGACTTTTAACATGTGTAACCAAGTAGAGACTTGCCCTAATTAATTAATTCATTAAGCATGAGTACTGTATATTCAAATTGCAGATAAACTGGATCAGGAAATAATATCCATGTGTGTAGTCAAGTCTTCTATGGACACAAAAATGAGAGCGCTGACTCTGAAATGGGTTTTTTTCCTTGAATAGGTATTACCATACAGGAAATACTCTCTCCTGTTAAAACACTTGGCATTTAGATTAAGGCAATTGTTAACTTTAGGTGCTCTCTAGAACTCTTCACTTTGAGATCTGTCAGTCAGTAAGCCCAGTGGCTAGCTACAGAGTTAGCAACAACTAAATCATTTTAAGACCTATCCACTCAGGTTTGCACACATTATGCACAGCCATGTGGTATAAGGAAAAAAAACAAACAAAACCAGGAGGATTTAATTAGATATTTTAACCTGAGCTTACATGACTTGCACGTTAGGGCGTTCACATTTCTTAAGTACATGTCTGAAGTGAAGGAAACTAGCATATTTGACCGAATGGGTACTTGGAAAGTATCTCACTTAAGGTTTTATAAATTGAAGGGCTTTTATTTTTGTACTGCTTTTGTGTTGCAAGAACAACTGGTTCTTTTGGAGAATTGTGGAGATCTCTTTATAGAAGGAAACTGATCATGTTAGAACAGTTTCCACTCCCTTTTAACTGGCTCTTATTTTTTATTGAGACGTTTGTGTTTCAATTTTGTGGTACCTTTCTAAATACCATCATTGTCATAACTCCCTTACTGCTTGTATGATACTGATGTTCAGGTTGTGAAATCGTTCCCCTCATACACAAACACAGAGTATTAAACAACTTATCCACGTGAGGAAGAGGCAAAAAGTGCTGCATTCAAGTTGTAAGTAAAGTCTGCGTATTGCTGAAAGAGGCACTTAATCATCAAAGACATGCAGGGGAAGGGAAAAATGAGCTGAGAGTATAAAGGATCACTTGTCAGTCACCGTGTTCTTCCATAATAAACATACTAAGCCAAAACTTATTAAAATGGTTAAAAGACAGATCTATCTTTGTTACAGGATGCAAGAGGATTAAGAGCATATAGGTGGTGTAAGTAAATTTGACTCTGTAGTGACAGTTTAACACATAGCACTGAAAAACATGTTGATTGAGCAGCTAGTTTTCAACTTAAAAGGTATTTGGTAGACTTGTGGAGTAGCTGTTTTCCAAAAATGATTTATAGGATACACCTAATCCCATTTTTCAGTTGCTTGTGGGAGATAATATGCAAAGCAGAAGTGTTAGAGAATGTGATTGGATAGTTCTGAGATGGACCATAGCTACTCCATGGGAGATCAGACAGGAACCTATCAGAGAGTGCTCCAGTTTTATCTATTTCAATACCAGCTGTTCTTCAACTCAGGTCATGCATATACAGGTTCACTTCCCACACTGTCAGCAATACAAATAACTCCAGTCACACCAGTGTTCAGATGTAACTACACTCCTTTCCCTCTCCTCTGGATGATAAACATGGAAATTATTTATTCTTTAGGCTATATTTGGAGTGTAAGCTCTTGGAGACGAAAAATGACTAATGACACTGAAGCACCAGTTGTGTCCTCTCATCATTTTAAAAATAGCTATATTGGGGAAATAATGAACTTTCACAGGTAAGGGACATGAACGTGGGAGATTAGGATTGACTGGTAGTGAAAGCATATCTGCATTCAGGCATGCATTAAATGTATTGATTGATGGGTTTAGAGAACTTTTAAAGATTCTAAGTATGGAGCTTTTTTGCAGTTACATTTGGCATTTGGTTTGCAGGGCAAGGGAAATTCCAGGTATGCAATAAAAATTATTTTCCATGGCCAGACAGGTTCGGTGAAGATCATCAGGAGGAAGTAACCAACTGTTAGCAGTTTAACTGATCTCTGTGCAGCCTCTCCTATAAATAATAGGAAGAAGAGCATTTTTTTTCTGCAGGGAGCAGCTAGTTCCTTGTGATTCAGCTGCACCCTAAATACTCTTTCAATAGTAGAGATAAGTGTTGCTTCACTATGTGAAGGGTATTACTGTGGGGCATGTAAGTCTTCAAAAGCATAAACATAAAGCAACTCTAAGAAAACCACCCAACACAAACAAACAAAAAATACCCCAACAGCAAACACCTGCCCACAACATTGCACATTCTGTGGTATACAAGGAATCAAGTAATATGGACAAAAAAATGGTAGCAAACAAACCTTGATAGCTTAACTCAGCTCTTATTTGGTTTTAAGTTAGAACCATTATGCACAGAATATTTTGAAGAGCCCTGCACTCCCAGAAATATTTGGCCCTCAAAAATGGTTCTTCTGCAGTTCATGTTTCTTTGTCCACTATGGAAGAAGCATAGCTTAGAGAGCCTCCATAGCCAATCTGCCTCCCTACAAAGTTCATCTACTTGAATTGCTTAAAATTTATTTGGGAAGGAGGGCAGAAAGCAAGTCCTGGACAGACTGTTCAAAACTAACCCTCTAGGATTATGTTCACGCATTCTCTAGGTTTTTCCATGTTCCTCGGTGTTCTTAGGATTTTTCCTACTTGCCTGTAGCCATTTTTGAGATGCATACATGCCTATCCATAGGTTTCTCCAGTGTTGCTGAGCCTGTTTCATTACTGGTTTTAAACAAACTCATTGAAATACATGTTCTGTTAGTTTGCAGGCTCTTGTCTGACTGTGACACCTGGTGTATTTATTGCACAGCAGGCTGGGGGAAGCATGTGTCCTCAGGTACATCCATGCTGCTGCTCCCTCTTGATACCAGCCTGGAATTTCTTAGACCTATCATGTTTCCTCCTTTTTTTTAAAAAAAACCCAAATAAATAAATAAATAGTAAGGTCATTTGGTCGAACAACTTGGGGTTTTTGACTTTCCTGTTTTCTGAAAGACACAGGGCAGAGGGCACAACCAGTTACACTGGGGAAAAGTCAACACCTAAGGTGGGGGGAAGTTGAGGTAAAGCCTTGTCATTGTTATGCTGTCTTTTATGTGGTTACCTAGTGTAACTGTATCTCAGTGGTTATAGATACATTGTTTTTAATTTTGTATCTTTACAGTCAGGCTTGCATTTTTATCAGGAGAGCTTATTTCCCCTTTTGTGTGAAACTGAAGACATTTACTGTGCACATTTAAAATTCCAGTACAAATCATGTAAATCTTGAGGAGGTTTTCCTTCAATTTTTGCAGCTGCTGATTTGATCAGCTTTTTTAATTTTAATTTTTTTTGTAAAAAGCAATCAGAGACAGTTAGCAATATTTGTGTTTTTTACATACATGAAAATAGAAGAGGCCTGTGGGATGTGAAGTACCCACTCTCAGCTACTAAGCTGAAAATCCCAGTGCGCATATGGGTGCAGGAAAGATGACTGGGCTGTTAGAGAGCCCTGCCATAAAGCCATTCTGCCCTTTCCCCTGGCATTTAGTTGTTGTATCTCTTCAGCCCACTTGAGCTGCCGTAGTAATCATAGAAATGACCAGTTTGGTCAAGGCCAAAGAAAAGCCTTAGCCTTAGTGATAGTACTGCACCACCAAAGTTGACCCCCTCCGCCACCAACTAATAGGACTTCGTTTACTCATTGTCCATGCTTCTTCAGCACCTTGAAACACAAAATGAATTGCAGTTTGACTTGAGTGCTTTTGTTTTTCCCAAAAGAAATATATCTGGGAAAGTTTTTCAAGATAATTTAGGCTTAGCAAGCAATGGTTGGTGAAATTACTGCCTTGCATATGCAGGCATGTGAATCCTGTAGCTGTCTGTACGTGCTTCCACTTAGCTGTTAAGAAATGTAGAGGATTTAGCATAAAATGATAAGTTATTGATTTGGGATCTGATAAAAATGTGTGATAAAAATGCCCAGGCTCTATATTTAGTAGCAGTTTAAAGCTGGATTGACAGGACTTTTCAGGAGGATCAGCCAGCAGCCATCTTTTCAGGAGGATCCTTTAGTTCTGCTGTAGACAGAAGCTGAAATGCCTTTTGTCTGTTCCTTCAGACACCCCAGGGCTCCTGGGCACTGAGCCATTCTGTCAAAGTAAGCTATCCCAAATGTCTAGAAGGAACCGCCTTGCACTTAAGTAGTGAAGTTTTGGGGCACTACCTGGCTCCCAGGTGCTTCTTTCTGGGTCTTTAAGAGGAACATTTAAAGAAAATCCTTCATGTTATGTCATTGTTTTCAGTGGGCTGTAAGGAAAACAATGCTAGGAAGTATCTGAAATTCATTAATGTGTAATCTTATTCCAGATGGTACAAATAAGAATTTCTGTGCATTGCCAAGATCCAGGGGACTCAGACCTATGCAGGACTGCAGTGTCTAACAGCAGCAAGCAGCTGTCCTGCTTCCAGTCATACTGTAGTCTGTGCTGTCCACGTTGGAACTCTGATCTTTATAAAATGCAGCTATGAGAGTATCAGTGCACGTAGTCTTACCTACACAGAGTGCATGGTAGATCATGATGCAGAGCTTTCACTGTGGGAGAGCTAAAGAGCTACTCAAAGTAGTTAGTGAACCTTATAAATGTGTATTATGTTTCTGTGCCATACCATGGCACATAATACAATCTGTATGGAGACTGAAAAATGTTATATGAAGCTTCTAAATTTGACTTCTTTGTGCAACATGGTGTCTCTCTCTTGTGCTAAAACTCAGTCTTACCCTGGCCTGTGTGGTACTGTTCTACTGCCTGAGGTAGCTTTGTGCTTTTCTTACAGTGCCTGATATTCACACTACATAAAGCAAGCACAATTAGATTTTTTTATTTACAAAAAAAAAAGTAATTTTTAAAACTTATCTATTGCAATCCATCTTTTGCTTTTCAAACCTTGCAAAATGGCCTATTCACTCCTACTTTTTCTAATTTTAACGGCAGATTTGGAATAGACTAAAAGTACTGCTGCTTTTAAAATTATTTGTGAGACATCTAATGTCTGTATTGTTGCCATTAGATAAGAGGCTTAATGAAAGAAGGCATCTGGCCTGATAAATGTGAAAATAACAAAGAAACATTTTTAATAAGAAGTAATTGTTGTTACTCTGAGTGGCGTATGCTGCATCTTCTGTGCCAAGGTGCTTGTTTGACATTCATTCTATTTGTATTTTGCACTTTGTGTTTTTGGCCTGTAAAAAAATTCATAAGACTAATTTTCTCATTAATTATTCCCCAGATTTCCTCTGGAGGTTTTAAGTTCTGCCTGTGTTATAACATCTAGTTATCTGTACCTAAGTTGCATGTGGCCCTAGAACAGCTACATGCGCCACAGTCACTACAGCAATACAAGGTTTTTTTTACCACATGTATTTAAGCATAAATATATGGGACCAAGTTCTTCCAATTACAAAGTGAACAACAGATCTGACACTCTTCTTGGGAGCATCAGACAGATAGCAGAGAAAACCAAATGAAAATTTACATAGTGGCCTAGCCTCCCAAAATAAAATATGGGAGAATGGGAATTAGAAGATGTTAAAGGGATGCGCTATGGGTTTATTTTTATTTCAATCTTGATAGAATATTGTGTATAGAAGTAATTTCTAGTTCATCCTATATGTTTCATGCCAGTTAATAGAAGTTGTCAGGATCACTTTCTGTGAAGACTTAACTTTCCAGACATGTTGAAGTTAGAACACTTTTGGTTGTTTCTTGAGTGATAGTTTAAAAATTATTCAATATGATTTTCTAGCTTATAAATAATGTATCTGTGTATAGTTGATAACTGTGTCAAGCAGGCGGGGATATGGGATGGTAAGGGGGTATAACCATAGGGGATTTGATACAGCTTTGGGCACTAAGGTGACCTGAATATGATCTTCAGTATTTAACTTAGAAGTTCTGAAAAGAAAAAGGCTACATCTCAATTATTTCATTTATTTTAAAAATTGGATGCCACTGTGGGCACTCTTACTGCATCTGGAGTTTTGGCCAGCCTTTGTCTTTTGCTACAAAACTTCTGCTTATATGCAAAACTGCTCAGGAAGTTTTTCCTGCCCACCAGAGCTCAAATAAAACTATGATATGATTTTGATCCAAATTCATATGTGAGTTGTATAGGCATGGTATCACTTTGTTCACAAAATTCTTTGCTAACTTCTTTAGGTCTTGATTGCTTTTCACTGAGTCATGAAAGGCAGAATGCTTCTGGAGTTTCTAAATGTATTTGTGTGAAACTGTCAGTGAAGGCACTTCCTGACTGGCGAATTTGTCCATTTTGACTAAAACACAAAATCAGAAATATTTACAAGTGGACCTAATGTCATTCCCGCTTGGGAAAAAATGAAATTTTAAAGTCCTGCAAATATGGACCTTAAACATAACCTAAAAACACTACAGATGTTTTTGAGGGAATAAAAGTGAAAATATCTGCTTTTAACTTGTAGTAAAAAGCAGTGTAGACTCTGAAAAGCTGTGTAATTGATTTGCTCTGAAGCTGAATTGTAGAGGAATACCACCCTGGCTCTTAATGGCTCTAGAGTAGTCTTAGCCTGCTCCAGAGTAACCAGTGCTGAGGGTGAGAGACAGGAATCTTCACACTGTTATGTTCGCTAAGTATGTCCATTCTTTACAACAGCCTTCAAATACCTGTGTTAACATCCTGTGTCTAAAGATTACATACTAACTGGCTCGTTAAAAATCACTGTTACTGATGCAGCAGTGTTCTGATGCTTCTTATGATGCTGTTCTGAGCAATTTCATTAATAACCAATATGTATGGAGTGTTTTAAATTGGATGAAATTGAGAAGGATTTAAAAACTGGTGAATTTAAAATGGTTTTGGTTACATAATGAGGTTTCTTGAAGTCCACAAGGGATTTATAAGAAATGATAGCTAAGATTGTCAGGCCCTGAAAGTAGTTTGGTATTGAGCAAGATTAGTATCTCCTTGGTTTATTGTGTAAAAATTCTTGGACTTTTCAGTCAAGTATTTCTGTTTGTTCCTGTGAAGGTTTGTTGGAGAGATTTCTGTTTTCAAAAGCAAACTCAATGTTAATGGTCCACTGTCACTTTCAGTGTTATGGGAGTGTCCATAATGTGCTAGGTGGTAGCTACAATGATTTTAAAAACAAAAATTTCCTTTAAGACAACAAGCACCAAGTGAAGGAAGTCAGAGTAGTATACAATGTACAAATTTTAGAATTACTACTAAAAATTCATTTATAGCCCTTATTTTTTGTTTCTTTTGTTCCTGTTTAATTCCATATTCATCTTAACATTCAAGCGTGTATCCATCATCTCTCTGTGTCCCAGAAAGCTGTCTTGGATTGTAATAGTCACTAGAGAGACATTGTTTCTCTGGAGGCCAGCCGTGCCAGCTCTGTTAGATCCATCAGCATAAAGGGGGTACACTGTTCCACTTAGTGCATGCTGGAAAGATAGGATAATACCTAAAATGTCTTGGTGCTTTGAAATACAAATTTCTCCTCACTGCTCAGCAAGAGAAGCTGTCTTTTTTTTTTTCCTTACCTTTCAATTATATTTAAGTGAGATTATAATTAAATGGCTATAGAGAGGTTTTAGAACATCACAACCAATTAACACACATGCTTATAAAAGATGCAAGCGAAGATACAAACTGCACTTCAGCTTTGAGAGACTTTTCTGATTTAACCTTACTAAATTCTAGTTTTTCTTGTCTGGATGAACTTTGTGGGTCTCCATTGGTAGAGCTGTACCTGGGATTGTGGCTCTTAGAGCTTTCATTGCAGAATTCCTGTCTCAGTAGCACAGGCAGAAAAAAACCCATATAGCTCAAATGGCTCTTTGAAGTGGGGTGATGTGCAGCTTTCATCCCTCACTTACTCTGCTTACTCCTGGCTGGAGGAAATGTCTACCTGTACTTAAATAAAATGTGCTTGTGTTTCTCTTCTCAAGCTAGACAGCAGCTTTTGTACTTGACTGGCTAACTAGCAGCTTCTCGTCCCTAAGAGGAGTAAATCTTTTGCTGTTCCTTCTGTCAACTAATACGTGATTTCAGTGTGAAATGTATTATGTTGGTTCTTACATTCTCTCTAATGATGCAAGTTAACAAACTTATATGCAGTACAGATGCTGGTTACTGAGTCCTCGGCTCGCATAGCCACTGTCCTGACTGTTTCTTCAGTGTTTGTTAGAGCAGAGTCAAAAGAAATGAGCACGTGCCCACTCCTTAGTCACTGTTCTGCTGACATAGTAGCAGGAACGTGGTGAATAGCTAAAGGAAAGTAGCATTTTAAAATTTTAGAACAAGGCAGTGTAGAGTTTTGAGTTGAAGCATTTCATTTTTCAATGTGATTAAATGATTAATGTGATTAAAGTTATTTCTGACCAGTATGAGTGAAGACTCTTATTATAACAAAGGAATAGAAAGTGCAAGGGCAATTAATTCTTGTATGATGTAGACCTGGAAATATGGACAAATAAATATACAGATACAGAGTGAACTGGAAAAATTAATTTTGATTTTGCATTTGTGTATAATCAGTAAAACTTACTGCACATTGCATTTATAGTACAGAGCTACCCAAAGGTTCCTTGTTGCTGGTGGCAGTAGGAGCTCCAGCCCACATACTGTCACGTGAGGGTGCATTTCATAGCCTGTGCTCCATTCTCTTTTTGCAGTAGAGAGCTTCTGTAACCAGTTTTTGGGAAGGGCAGCATCATTGTTGGGTGGAAGAGGTACAAGAATATCTGTGTTTTCATATCATAAATAAAACCTTCACAAACTGTTGCAGTCTTTCTCATGCAGAAGGCATAGCATTGCATTTGTGTTGCAGTAGCTTCTAGAAGTCTGGGATGGAGCCTGAATTTCTAATATGATATGTACTATACAAACACATTAAAAAAACAAAATTGCCAATGTTTTTGTTGCATATAGTTTTAAGATTTTTTTTTTTCCAGGTATCCTAAAAAGCGCTTTTAGTTTTATATTTATGGTTGTAACTTTTACTCTGCCTAATATTCACCCTGATTATGTTATAAATTTCCTTTGCAGTTTACGTGTGAACTTGGACATGGGTAAGGCAGCCTATGGGTGGATGATTATGAAGGATGACAACATTCCTGGAACAGTTGTTCGAACTAGCACCATACCAGAGGAGTTGGGACGATTAGTTTATTTGCTAACGGATAAAACAGGTACATTCTGAAATATGATGGCCTTTATAAAATTTCTAAACCTTATTCTATAATTGAATATGTTCATGTAAGAGTAGATTTAGACTGCTGTTTTTTATATATCAGTAAAACTTTAAGCATGTGCTTAAGGACTTTGTACCCAGTACCAATAGGCATAGGTAGGCCAATATTTACATGAGAAAGTATGTGATAGTAATTTGATTTCTTCTAGTGGAGTGCTCCTGGTATAGTAAGTGGACTCTAGATAGCATTAGTAAAACTATTGTGTATCTTATTCTGAAAAGACTCTGGATTAGCACTCGGGATGCTGCTTTATTCTGCACCTCATTTCTGCTGCACAATTATATGATAGTAACAGTTAAGAATGGCTTTCAAGAGCAAGGAGGTCATTACCAAAACAAGTCATAAGATCAGCCTCCAAAATGACATCTGTCGTCCCCATGAGCTTAGTTGCTTTTTATGTTACAAAGACCGGTTCTAGAGTGGCTTTATGATTTCATCTTCAGAACTGCAACCTGTTACTATGCCTGACCTGGTTTGCTGGCAAACCCAACCATTACCAGAACTGGAAGGCAGGTGGTGAAAAAAGTAATCGTTTCTGCTGTGCTGCTTTCTGCTGTTATGACTGAAACTTGTTACAGTCTTAGCATGCTCTTAGTTCTAGTGGTATTTAAGGAATCCTAAAGTTTATTGCAGAAAATATAATAAGCTAAATTCTGTAGCAAATACAGTATTTCTTCTTTCTTGGTTCTTTCAGAGATGGAATACATCAGCTCTGCTAGACATACTGGTTATTTTAAGAAGCTGAACTCTTGAACTGAGAACTTTCTCAAAATTTTTCTCAAACAGCTGAGATTTTTTAGTGCTTTAAAGTAAAATGTAGTTCAAAATGGTGAGAAAGCATGTTAGAGGGGGTAGGGGTAGGCCTCTTATATTGTTCAAAAAGCATCATACACAGTTTATGTATCTTTCTGCTTGAAATTGTTCCACATTCCCTCCCATGCTGAACACTTCCATTACTGCATATTTTTAAACAAAATGTCAATTTAATACATTGTCACATTTTCAGAATACACTTTCATTTTTTTTCTATAGGTACATGTGTTACCCTGTACACTTCTGAATGCTGTTCTTTTATTTTGTAAAAGATAAAGACAACTGCCATCTTCTTTCCTAGCATGTAGAAAACTGTATTGCTAATTATAGTGTGGAAATTCTTCAAAGCAAGTGAACAATTCTTTTAACAAGTTTTATTTCAGTTAGTTGATTATTTGTATGCAATTTGAAACTGCTTATTGATTTTAATTATATCCTTCATCATTATAATTTATGTAACTTTGAGTGCTGTCTCGTCGAAGGCTTGAAATATGTAATTTACAACATATGTTTGGAAAAAGAGAAGCATGTTCAAAAATACTGAGTTTTCAAAACAGTGCTGTAAAGTTCATTCACCCAACCATGACTTTGTAAGCAAAACCAGTGTGCTTGAATTTTTCTGATAAAGAATCCTGCAATACCAAATGGGAAATGTGTTTCAAGGGCTGAGGTGTTCTGCTTACAGTTAGGCTGCACTGAAAAGAGAGGCTTGAGAGGTTTGCTAAATAACATGGTGACAGTTTATTCACCCAACTCTGTGCAGGAATTATATTCTGACTGTAGCGATCACCTTGTGTTCTGAGGCACAAGGATCAGTGTACTGTCCTGTTTTCCTCAAGCTGTATGTACCTACTACCCGCTTTGAGAAGTAAAAGGTTCTTTGCAAAAGGAGAAGAAAAACCAACCAACAAAAAAAAAACCCCAAAACCCAAACCCACAACCACCTGCTGCAGTTCTGCTTCTCAAAAGATAACTGAGATACACTTAACCTAATAAAACAGTAAACCTAAAAAAGAATTTTTTTTTATTTTTTTTATTTTTTTTTTGGCAATGTAAAATTTAGTGATACTGGGTTTTTCAAAGCAACAAAACATCACTGTGTTGTATCAGTTCAAGTCTTTAGAGATGTCTTTTATTGACTTGCACATCCAAAGAGAAACAACTCTGGTTTGCTTCTAATTTGTTTTGGATTTTTTTTGTACCCATATCATGCTACTTGCAGTCACAGCAGTTCTCTCTAAGAAGAAGCACTTGTATTCTGGCCTTTCAGAGAAAAGGGGCTAAATAGACAAGCCTTAAAAGGCTTCTACCATCAAATGTGTTTATGTATAGTTTGGAAGGTGGCTAGCATTCAAGCTCAGAAGCTTCTCAGAGCACTGAAGTCTGCTGAGTTCTGGAGGAAGTTAACAGTGTAAAAATAAAATCAGTATTCTGGGGCAGTAGTTACAAAATGTATTGGACTAGCAGTCAGCAGTCGGACCCTATGCACTTCTATCCATTAGCTGAAAGCTCGTGTCAGTGAAAATAAGCCTGGAGTCCAGCAGACATCACCAGCTTCAGAATACTCTCCGTGGCCTTGCAGACCACACTCCAGATTGGGATGAGAAACACTGCTCAATTTCATCAGACTTAAATGCCCTGCAAATTTTAAACTATTTTTAGTTCTGGACAGAGGTGTAGCAAATGTGCCTTTTACCTGATTGGTAGCTGCTTCCATTTTCCTTTCATGAATGCATCTGGTCTCGTTCTACGTTTTGTCAGAGATGTGAAACACACTGCCAGGCAATGAACAGAATCTGCAGTTAATCCACGAGTGCCATGGCACAATTGCACACTGTTCATGAGAGCTGGCTTCAGTTCTTTCTTGCTTGAATTTTCACTTCCGGTCATAGGAACCAGTTGATTCTGTTGTTCTGCCCACGTAAGGCTTGGCTGTCACAGGAGAAAGAGGAGAGCCAGCTCTGTAGCCATCCATCCAAGTGCATGATACTAAAATGCAGGTGAAGTTTTTCTCAGTATTGAAAATTAAAGGGAATCCATAGCAGTGACTGCAAAAATCTTACACTGTGGTCCAAGCTTCACTGGAAATGATTGAGAATTAGTTGTTGAGTCTAAGGAGCATTGCATTACTAACATAATTGCAAGGTAGTCCTTTATATGATTGTGAATTGGGTTTGTGCTTCATCAATAAGCTTTTTGACAAGAAGCGTCCATCACAGTGGCGCTCTCATTTGCCACAGTAGAATAGAAAATGAAGTATCCCAATAATTGCATTATAGTTTCCTTATTGTGGGACAAGAAAGCGATGTGGTATAATTAGGTTTGATTGGAGTGCATGTTTCCGGTAAGATCTGAAATTAATGATGTTGCTATAGTGACACATCTGCGGCCACCAGCGCGTGAAACATAAAGTAATTCATTCGACAAGAGAAGACATCTGTTAACTGCAAGGATGCAGAGCATATTGACACTGACCAGAAATACTAGATGTTATGTGATAAATGAACAAATGATGCTGAAACAGGAGGACAGATAATTTGTACTTAATCTGCTGGGAGAACTTTAATCTTCTCACTGGTTGCATTTGACAATGCCATTGTTTAAAGAACAATGCTGCAGAGAACTCATAAATTTTAAAACTTAACTCAGGGTGCAGCCTATTAAAGCAAAACATTAATTCCTTTGTTAGGGAGTTTTTATCTTCATGTAGAACAAAGCCATTACTGAAAACACCCACTAAAACAACAGTTTTTCTAGGACTCACATTTTAATTATAGCATCCATTACCCAAAATGCCATGTTGTTTGGACTTATCACATATAAGTTTGACAGAAAGGCATCATCCGTTATGGCAGGGGGACTGGGGGGAATGTGTGCAGTTAACAGGGGGGAGCAGTTTCCAGGATTTTCCAAGGGCAACTGAGCATGAGATCTCATCCTCTCCAGGGTACAAAAAGATTCTACTCATGAGAGAAAAATAAAGATATTTGGCAATATTTATTGGATGTTTTTGTTGCTTAGGATAGGGGATGGCAAAACTTCTGCTGTTCGTGACAACTACCAGAGTATTCAGCTAAAACAAACACGTACAGTCTTCCAAGCATAGTTATTTACTAATGCATACACTTGTGTTTGAGTTCTGTAATTAACATTTTAGCGGGCTTTTGGACCAAATGAGATACTTAACAGATATAATAATTGAACAGATGCATAGAGCAGTAGGTTCTTGACTTTCTGGGAAAGCCTTGTGTTAAGAGGTTGGTGTATATGGGCTTATTAATTAAATGTGCCTAATGTACTGTTAGAATAGTGAATTTCAGTTAACTGTTTCTGAAAATTAATCTTTTAAGGTATGCTTTAATTAGGCCTTTATCTGTTCAACATAAGCTACCACAGAGAAAGAGAAATTTTGTTCACTTTGTTGGATATATATTCACACTATTGCCTGCACACTTCTCTTCCTCTATGACTTTTAATACCACTAAGGTTGCAGGGTGAACAGAACAGATTAAGAAAGTTTTCCTGGTAAGATCCTACAGGAAGCTGACAGACATACACTCAAAGCAGATGAGTCAAAGGAATCCTTACTTCCTGGCTTCTGTTGGATTCCTGACGGAGAATAAGCGGGAGACAGACACCATTCTATAATGATCGGAAAGCCTCATTTATTGAAAATCAGAAGGCATCTTTTATATTGTTCTTAATTAGCTCATACATATTGTAAAAGTGAAGCTCACCATTGGTTACAGATTACATGTCCACTCCTCTTATGTTTATCTTTTGTGTTTAGCCTTGCTGTTAGCAGTTCTTTATCTTAGTGTTCCAGTTCCTTTTACTCATCCCATTATCCTACAGTAGTTGCACCCCAGGTTATCTTGACTTGGAGTTTGTTTTACTAAACTTCAACCAGCTGCACTTTATCATGTCCCTTTGTTGCTAGCCACTCTGTGGCTAAGTTCTCCACAGATTCCCAGCAACTGAAAATACATATTGTATCCACCGAGTATGGATGTTGCTCTTTGATATTGTGGCCATTCTTGTGGGAGGCAGAAGGCACAGAGGAGATAGCTACTGCTATTCCTAACTGTGCTAGCTGTTATGTCTACTGGTACCTACTGCCCAGGAAAGGATAAATATATCTTAGGTCTCTTGGCCTTCATTCTTTATGGGTTGTACTGGGGTTTGGTTCGAGGTTTGTGGTGGTTAGGTTTATGGCCTGTTTGTAAGTGGAGCAGCTTAACAGACAAATTCTCTGTATGTGTTTACCATGAGTTTTTAATTTTCTTTTTCCATTCTATACCAGTTTATATTTTTTCCAGGATTGATAGAAAGTATTTGCATCTCCAGATTGTTGCCAACAGTCTAATTATTGAGAGCTGGGCCCAATCTCCCTTAAAGTTTCCATAGAAGTGTAGATTGAATTTTTATCTCAGTAAATAGCTGAAAGTACTCACATTTTATGAGAAGTTAACCTTGCAATTTCTCACAAAGTTACTAATTCTGCTGCTGTGTGTATTTACTTGCTTTTTTGTTTCGGCCTTTTTGGACTCTTGGTATTGACCTAAATTGCCGTTTAGTAATATAGGATCAGAAATATCTGCATCTGCTTCTCAAAAACAAAATAAAAAGCTGTACTGCTCTGTTGTGAATCACATCTGTTGCCACCCAGGGAATGATGCCTTCAGGACTTTTTCCTTAGAAATTAATTTCCTCTTTGCCTGCTTTACTCTGTGTTTAATGATACAATTGGAGGGGGGAGGAAGGCTCTTGGCTTCACTAAAGAGCATACTAAATTTTTCTTTAGCAGTTGTATACTGACTTTTTGTCAGGATTTTTAACTTGTGGTACCTGCATTTCAGATTGAAGTTGAAGAATGTATAATAGTGGGTAGAATATTTGTATTAGCAATGTCCTGAAAACATGGAGTTGATAAGTAGATCTTGAAAAAGCATTATTAAAAATAGAAAGCTCTTTCACTGTCCTTTGGTACTTATCACCTTGAGCAGAGTAGAGAGCTCCATTTCCAGTTATTTTTCATCCCTAGAGTGGGCTATATTTGAAAATCTTCCTCTGGCCAGTTGAAGGGCTTGCATTTTGGGCCATAAAGTAAAAGATGTGTTGTTTTGTCAGAGTCTATTAATCTTCAACTAGAAGACTAAAATGTAAGACAGACCTGCTGCTGAAGTTCTTGTGTAACTCATTGGCACCATGTAAGATCTGGACCGTGTTGTTGGGTGTGTTTCGGTTCCATTTTGGTGTTTGAGTCATTAGGAGCACTTAGAAGTAAATTCTTAATTTGTGCATGTGATGAAACTTAACTTCCACATGAATGACTGAAAAAGGAATATTTGTTTTATTTTTTGCAGAAAATTTTGGGAGCACTTTCATAAATGCAGCTACCCATGTTTGTTTAATAGCACATCAGGTTTATCATGACTATTGTAAGCCTTACACTAGCCTTAGAAGCATGAACAAACTCTAATTGTTGTTTCTTCCTTTTTTTTTTTTACATTCCTTTTTTTATTACAGTTTTGTGTAGCAGTTACAGGTGTTTCTGCAGCTTCTTTTCATATGTCACATATGTTTCCTATTACTGTAGCTGATAAAAAGGATCATATAAGTAATGTATAAGATGGAAGTGTTGAATCAGGATTGACAGAATGTTTATTTCTGTGTCTTCACAAGTTGATTCTTTTTTCCTCACCCATTTTTCCTAAACCTCCCTTCTGATTGTTGCAAGATAGGAAAATATGTACTCAGAAGTTTTTCATGTCTGCTCACTGAGAAGGGACTGGGGAGACACACACAAATCTGCCTATCTACCTGTCCCTCACTAAGCATGACGTAGAGTTGGACTGATTTAAAGGTGTCAGGAGAAATAATCTTTCCACATAATAACCAAAGGGCTAATTTTGTTTCCTGCTCAGTTTTCCCAAGCAGCAATTACAGAACTAGTGGGAAGTGGGTTTGACAGTTGCCTGCTGTCTCAAGTTATGAGTAGCATTTAGTTTCACAACTCCTAGGGAGTGTTTATTTTAATTCAAAGACTTGGCAAAGCTAAGGGCAGTGAGAAGATATTAGCATGCCTGGAAAGGAAGGTGATGCAGATTTACTTGGAAATTTCTTGCAATAAACATTATTGAACAAAGTGAGTGGGGTTTGGTTTTTTTTTTTTTAGAAATGGAGATTTTAGTCTCTCATCTTTGCTAGTGGAAACTTTCATGCTTCTCTTGAACAAACTAGAGCTTGGATTTTTCCAGTCTATAATTCAAGATAAAAATTTAATCGACAAACTTAATGAAATATCTCATTAATTATTAAGTACAGCTTATAAAGGCAGAAGAAGTAACTTCTCACAGTTTTATATCATTACTGTAAAAGCAAAATAATCTTATCCCTTGCATAAAAGTAACCAAAAATTTCTGACCTGCTAGAGATCAGGAACTTTGTCTTCCTGGGTTGTTTCCAACCTTGGGAATATTTTAATTCTCATGTGAAGTTTTGATAATGTTATACATATTTAGTAGAGAATTTATGCATTTCACTTAAACCTTACTTTAAATACTTTTTAAAATTAAAATAATGTGACTAAATGAAAAAAAATTCTCAACAACATGAAAAGAGAATGGGAAGTGTCTTTTTTTAACAGTTAAGGTGGAATTTGGATTGCTATCTGATACTGGTAATACAGGAAAACATGATTTGATAATACAGTATGATGGTACAATAACTGAGATGAATATCTTTCACTGTGCAGATATTACCAGGCATTAGGAGGTGTAGACATCTCTAGTATAACTGAGAAAGACTTGAGACTTTCAAATCCCTAACAAGTCTTTGAAGATCACCAATGGTTCTAGCCCTGTTAGGTGCATAAACTAACTGCCCAAAGAGTTCTGTGTTCCAGATAGTGTCTATAGCATAGGGCACACTTTCAGTCGTCTTTCTTCTGTGGCTTGCAATGTATTTTGGCATACTGGGACAAAGGCATGACACGAAAATAGTCTAGATAAATAAAATTAATATGTAATATTTTATTCTGCAATTTTTATTTATAGATCACTGTTATATGTTCCATATTTAAAACATTGTGGAAGCTTCAAAAATGTCACTTTTGGTACCATGCTGTGTTTATTTTTTTTCTTTATCATCAGATTTATGCATCTGAATGACTAAAACTGTGTGGTTAAAAATAAGAATAGCTTTATACTATATTAGTCTTACTTTGGCTGAGTAACCATAGGAAAAAAGTTTTAGGAAGGGTGATTATCGAAATAATCTTTTGTGAGCTGACTGTGGGAAGCTAGGCAGTACTGACCTCTTTTTGCCTGCTGTGCCCCATCATGGAAGGCTGAAGCCCCCACCCCTCAATTAGAGCTTTTCCAAGCCAGAGGATGTGACTGGTTGGCAGAGGTGGCTGCAAAGTGTCAGTCTGTGACTGACACGCTGTGGTTTCCTACAAATGTGAAGTGAACTCTGAAAACACTGATTTTGTTCATTCTAGCTTCTTCCGGTTGGAAGCTTAATCTGTCAAATTTAGAAGTGATGTTAGGTCTTAGTGTCTTACTCAGATAACATTTGATGTGTCCATCTGCTTCATACATAAAGTGCAGGGTATCCGTAGGAATTTGGGCTCATTTTTTTTCTTTAGATTTTCTGATACATGATGTAAACTGTTGCATTGGTTTTTGAGAGTCAATTCCATCCACATACTGCATTTTCTATCTTTCATATGAAAAGTTTTGTCTTTTTTTTTTGAACTTGTGTATTTAGTTGTGCTGGCAGAATTAGTTTTAAAGTGGAACCAGTGAGTTCTTCCAGTATGACTGACCCTGATCTTTCTCCACAAGCATTCCTGTAATTAACTAAATTGATACTAACCCATAATTCATTCCTTTTTTCCAGAAGGAGCAAGTTAGTGTTTTTTTCACAATATTTTTTGCTGCTTGGTGATATTCTGCCTGTCTATTACAGGAACACTTACACAGAATGAGATGATATTTAAGCGCCTCCACCTCGGTACTGTGTCCTATGGAACAGACACTATGGATGAAATTCAGAGTCATATTATAAACTCTTACTCACAGGTATCTCATTTCATAAATTATGTACCTTTAGTATTAAGATTTTTAACAGCATTGAAACGTTGTTACTGATTATGCATAGAAATTTGACATGCTATGAAAGTTCTTTCATTTTTAGGTATCTCTTAACAGGTAATGGTGAAAGGGAAAAGTGTGAAACAGTATGTAGTTCTTTCTTGATTCTGAACTTCCTCATACTACCACTTAAAGGAGTTTACTTTTCTGTTCCCCACTAGCAGACATCTGTGTTAACTTTTCTGTGTAGTGCAGTCTTTCTCCCACCAAATCATCTAAAAAGCAGCTATTAATTACTGAGAGTACAAATTACATCTAAGTGTCGAGAACAAGACGAACAGTGATTGTATCTCTGAAGATATTCATCAAGAATAGGCATTGAAGACACATTAATTGGCATAACCAAAAAGTGAAAAAAAATGTTGTCAAAATACAATTTCTAAAGGCATATCTAAAAAGCATTTTTAAAAAAAATTAAGATGATTGCAAACAGCATAAAACTGAGGAGGGAGAAAACTGAAAACTCCATATTGCTTGAGGGCAAAGTGTTCCTGTGCTATGTAAGAGTGCTTTGTCTGGAAAGCGTACAAGAGGATTGTGACTCTCTCTTTTGTCTGTGGGTCAGCTGTGGAATGGAGGAGGAAGATGGAATTCTGCCAGCATCTCCCATGTATGTAAACTATTTGGGTTCTTCCTGCAAACCTTTCTAAGCACATGAGGAAGGAAGAGATTAGGAGATCAGGAAGGTTTTTTAAGTTTATTTTTTATTTCTATTATTTGAAACAAACAAAAAATTGATAAAAGAGGAAATAAATGGTAGGTTGACTAGTATTTCCATATGTTGCATACAGTGTGATAATAAAACTAATAAGAAGTTCTTTTCCATAGTTAACTTGGATGTGCAAACATGACTGGCTGACCCAGTTGAGTTTGTAGACTGACCCTCTTGTCTGTGTCCTCATTTTCTCTTGTAAAATGATTGCAGCATCAACAATTGATTGGAATCTTTAGTTGTGTTGTGTCTCAAACTATGGCTCCTTTCTCATTTGCTAAAAATAAAAATTAAAAAGTAGCTGTTTGACACCAGGCTAGACTCAAGTTAGTATGTAGCTTTTGAGAGGAGAGGCAGAAGGGAAAGCAGTGAGCAAGCAATGTGTATTCTAAGTGTTTAATCTGCAACTACAATTTCTGTATTGTTTCCCACCTAAATGGATAAATCCACTTCTTGAATTCCTTCTCCTAGGATAAATCTATTTCAGTTTAATTCTTTGTAGGTATAGCCATGAATAGTCACTGAAATGTGATAATATGCCTTGGAAGTGAGTTATGGAGCTATTTAACCTAAAGATCAGCAGTCCAAATTTGTTTAAGAATGAGTTACTGAATGTAACTGCTACTTGAATATATTTATAAAAATCACCCAAACATAGTTTTGTTATAATGTTGTCTCAGCATTCACAGTAACAATTGTAGCAATAAATAGTATTTCCTGACAGTCTTGATCTGGGACACCCAGGCCTGAGTTTGGGAGCACCAATCTTCTAGGGGAGGCATATTCATTACCTCTGGTTTTGTGTTTTGGAGTTAAATATGCTCTCTGAAAAGAATTGCATGATTTTTGCTTGCCTAAAGCTTTTACTAGTTTTCTATAAAATTTAATGAGTGGTACCCATGGTTAAGTTTTTAGTAATTCTAACATATTTGGCACTGAAATTTTTGAAAGAAGTCAGAAATGTGAGGGAAGCTTTTTTTTCTGAATTGTAGGAAAAGATTTCCCAAATCTAGGTTTGCTTTTAGTAGATGATGAAAAGAACTTCCTTGGAACTTCCCTTTTCTCCAGCTTTATGTAACACATCTAGATGTTTAAATAATGGTTTAATTACGTGTGTGTTGGTAGCAACTCTGTAAAACAGAAAAATGAAGGAGCCTCGGTAACAAAGCAAGTGGTATTAAGCAATTGTTTCCATCAGAAAAAGTATGGTGAGGGTTTTATTTAATCTATGATAATAGAAACTGCCAGTTAGCTAGGCAGTGGTTCTTGTGTGACATTGATTTTATCCCTTGTTTGTGTTCTGTTTTATTATTACAGTGGACCTACTAGACTATTGTCATCTTAATGCAACACACAAATCTATTATAACCTGATTATATTTCCCCACTGGAAGCATTTTGTGATAGAGGGCATAATCTTTAATGGAATTTGTGTGAAATTAAATTATACAAGCATCAATAAACATAACATAATTCAGAAGGAGTAAATCAGCTTAATTTATTTGCGGCTGTAATGGCATCAGCGTTAGCAGAATGCAAATGCAGAGGTTTAAAGCAGTAGCTGAAAAGCAGTGCCAGATGAGCAGAAAGTTAAACCCTTTATTAGACAACACTGTAATTTGATGGGCAGAATGTTCACGGT